>NW_027494454.1:0-85709 GCF_021521415.1 Bidens hawaiensis
GTAAGCGGGTAACAAGCTGACCGCTACACCCTTTTGAATTGCATTAATTGACTTGGCCGGAAAGTAGTACCAAATAATATGGTAGGAAATTGGCCGCAAAAAAATTTATAGAAGCATGGTTGGAAACTGTTGGTAATTTTCGTGCTATTTGATTACCTTGTCGATTGAGGAAATAACTTTAGAGATTAAACAAATTAGGTGACGCGGGAGTGCGGGCTTAGTTTAACTATTATTAAGGCTTTTTATTGGGTTTTATACTTGGGTTTAAGTAACAATTTACTTGGGCTTCAATCTAATGCTAGGTGGGCTTTTAATCAATTTATTTGGGCTTGGGAATTGTTTTGGATTATATTAATCGATATAAATGAATCTCGATCGTAATTCACACATACAACATACACCCTCGACGAACATAACTTCAAAATCCAATTCCATCATTAAAATTCTGTCTTATTCGATAAATCATTATGTGTGACACACATAGTTTTATCTGAAAGTGATTTACGATTCAGAGACTGGCCCATGGTTTCATTCGATTCTATAAAACTTCATATACGATTCCAGGTTTGTTTATTAAATTGATTTCTTGGTGTTGGACTACAATATACAACAGAAATTGATCGAAAAAGTCCATTTCGTATGAATTTATGATGAACCCTCATCATCAGACAGTTATCTAATGTCAACTATTGAAGACGCCCAGATTTTATAACATCGTATACACTTTTTTATAACATTAACGCCACTTAAATAATGATGCGCACATTATCAGTGGCGGAGCCACAGAATTTTTTCCCGTGCGTTCGGAATTTTTCGGTATTCAAATTTTTTCCTACATGAGTTTTTGGGCCTAATGGGCCTGGTCAGTCATTCGGCCAAATAAATAAAATGCAATATCGTTATTATAACAAATTCCCAATATATCAAAAAAACAACGACAAACTAGCTGAAGAAAACAACATTGTTGTCTCTCTAAAATTCAAGTCTTTGTTTTTTCGACAGAGAACGATGAATGTTTCCGGAGATTTCGTGATATCGGTTCGCTCATTGAAAAAGAATAGCCAAATAGGTTCGCTCGTTAAATCATACTTGTAAGTTATATATAAAACTAGAAAATAACCGGGTTCGGCCGAACCCGGTGTGGTGTATGTGGCTCCGCCACTGCACATTATATATTGAGTTAAGTGCCATTTTAGTACATGTGGTTTGTCCAATTACGCAACTTTAGTACCGTTTTTGAATTTATTGCAAATGGCTACCTCACTTTTTTAAAACTTGCAATTTTAGTACTTTTTTTCTAACCCCGTTTATTTTGTCTGTTAAGTTAGGGGCAAATTAGTAATTTCAATTATTTTATTTATTTTCTGTTTAAGTTAAGTGCCATTTTAGTACCTGTGGTTTGTCCAATTACGCAACTTTAGTACATTTTTTTGAATTTATTGTAAGTAGATACTTTTATTAGTTTTGGATATACATGCAAACCAAAAGAGGCATTACATATTACAATTAAAAGATCATCTCTAACCCTAAATGAAAAGATACACCCCCCTCCCGCGCTCACTGATCCTTCAAACCCTAACCATTGTTCATCTTTAAATTCAATAAATTACGATATATTGTTTTGTCCATGTGATTTGTCAACCGCCATTCATCTACAAGTTCAATTGATGCTATACTAAAAGGTGTGAAGTTGTGTGATTGTGTTTTGGCTTGATCCTCCAATGTGTTAAAGAGCTACTGTTATCATATCCAAAACTTTTGAAAAAAAAAAATCAATGCCACATAAAAAAAATGCAAGAAAAATGGCTAAGATGAACTTGGATCTTGAGCTCTTAAATTGGCAATCAAGAACAAAAGGCTAAAAAATATGTTATACATTTCATTGTTTTTCATCTTCTATCATGTATTTAGTTATCTTTTAATTGTAATATGTAATATGTAATGTCTCTTTTGTTTTGTCTATCTATCCAAAACTAATCAAAGTATCAAGTTGCAATAAATTCAAAAAAAGGTACTAAAGTTGCGTAATTGAACAAACCATAGGTAGCTAAAAGAGAAAATAAATAAAATAATTGAAATTACTAATTACCCTTTGACTTAACGGGAAAAAATAGACGGGGTTAGAAAAAAGTACTAAAATTGCAGGTTTTAAAAAAGTCAATTAGCCATTTGCAATAAATTCAAATACGGTACTAAAGTTGCATAATTGGACAAACCACAGGTACTAAAATGAAACTTAACTCTTATATATTTGATACAATATATATAAACTTCTAGTTTATATGTATGGATGCTTTATGTTAATATACATATATGGATATATAAATGCATGCATGTAGTCTTGTAGAGTAGTACATACTATGTGTGTGTGTCGTGTAAAGTTACAATACGTCAATTTTGACGTCTAAACAAGACATCTATAATTTTATGCCTAAGGTAGCAGACAAAGGTTAATTATTACTAATCTCATCTAAAGAAGGATTAATTTCGTGCGTTGAATTCATTCATAAATGAGTGGCGGTCAACCTCAGATTATTTCAATGTGAACCGTAATCTAACCACCACTGACATAAATTCATATTTTTATCATGTTGTCCCAAAGGTTTTGTTTTTGAAACAATTCGTTTCCGTAATATGAAAATACATGGATAAAATATGTTCCGTGATAGGTTAAAATAAGTCAAGCTGCAGTTTCAATTTTATATTGTTATATCGATCTATTTACCCTTAATTCTTATCTTAGTATATATATTTTTCACAATCCAATAGAAATACTTTAATTTTCTTTTCTGAACTTACAGAAAATATCTTTTGTGTTGTCTCAACTTTCAGGTTTTATCATTAACGGTTAAAAATAACCTTAGTCATCCTTTACTTTTCATTTTTGTTCCAACTATCGTCCTTTATGCTAACTTTGTTAGGTTTTCAAGTTAAATCAGGGTCGTTTTTAAGTTAAGTTATGGCACTGGTATATGTTGAGGATTCATACACTTACTTTCCTCCATCTCTTGTTGGTCCAAGTATCTAATTATTCAGAACAAAGCGAAAAGATAATGGGGAAAAAATTTCAAAATAGTATACTAATATGAAGAGACAAGTAATTGCTACATTAAACTCATAGGTAAACTTATTCTGTTTCTTTTTTGTTTTACGTGATGATAATAACATATATTAAGTTGTGTTGAAAAAAAAAATGATTGTTACATTGGGTTTTCAAGAGTTTTTTCAATTCAAGTGCGTTTTCAAAATATATAACCCTTCTCCCTCTCTCTCTACACACACACACACACATATAGAGGTGAGATCCGGTAAAAATCAAAGTAACATATTAAACATATAAATAACTAGTGAAATTACAGCTTAAACTAAATTAATTATGTTATTAAAAATAAAATAGTGTAATAATAATTAATCCTGTTCAAAATTTATAGAGTAATAATAATTACACAAGTACTAACATAATTACTTTAGTTACTTGTACACTTCGCATGATAAAAGTCAGTTGCATTTGATTCGCACACACATAAAGCGGTCATTTCAAGCATGATAGTTTTATACTTGAAAAGTTCCGTACATGTTCAGATTTTTAGTCTACAAGGTAAAGCCGACTTTTATGTCATATATATAGTTTCAAGAACTCATATAAGAGGCTCTAGACCCATTGTTGGGGTTTTCAATATGTCTTTGAGAAATCTTTTGCAATGGAAGCTTGTGACATGTTGCTTTTTAGAAAATAACAACCTTACGAGGAAGTTGTATATCTTTATGGTAGGGAATGACAAAAAGCCAAGTGTATATTTCTCTAAAGAGTATTCCTCAAGTACTCTGAGTACATCTAACTTTCCAGTCGTCTATCTAGGGTTCGTCTAACGACTTTTTCAACCTTTAATTTTGTTAATTTTATAACAAAAAAAAAAAAAACTGCTAATCAGAAGTAGGTTGTAGTTTTTATCCATGTGCTGTTCTTTCAACAGCTTGCATGAAGTGTTTTCTCCTTGGGTGTTCTACCCTTGCATAACGACATCCGTTTGATAAATGGGGGGCCAGGGTATAATTTGATTTGGATGCATTGTTATTGAGACATATGTTTTAATAACCTATATTTAACTTGTATGAGTTAGCATAAAATAAAAACCTATTTAAGTTGAATACTCATTTTTAACATGTTTTTAATTAAAATTTTAATTTTATTGGTTTATAATTAAAGTTAATTAAAAATATAAAAGTAAATTACATTTCACTCTTCTGAAAAATATGTTTAAAAGTTTAAACAAAATGTAAAAGAATTACAAAAGAATTTTTTTATTTATATTTTTTGATATTTTATATTAAATGCAGCAACATATATTACATATATAAAAAAAATTAAAAAAAAATGATGTTACATAAGCTTTTCACGTTTTTTTTAACTCAAATGAATTTTCATTCTATACCACACTTAGTTTTTCTTATCTTAAGACATTTTAGTGGTAGTATTTGGGTAAAATAACAAAAAAAAGGTTTAATATTTTAATTTTAAAAGCATTAATTTATATACTTTTACATCATATTTTTTAATTTACACAAAGTGAATGTTTTTTATAATAAGTTAATTAAAGTTTTTATAAATAGTTTTATTTGATATAAAAAATAATTTGATTATAAAAAGTATATGTAAAATATGGTGTACGTTGGTGTTGTATATGTAAAATATGGTGTACGTTGGTGTTGCAATGTAAAGATTTGTTAGGACGTTAATTTGTTGTGATGGAAAGAAATAAGTGTTTTTGAAAAATTAGTAAAAATTTGATATGACAAAGTACATTTGTGAGTGCATTCAACCTTAACTAATTACTTGGACGGGCTTGGTTAAATAATTAGTTAATATCACTTACACAAATAGATTAATTTGTAAATCATAGTCGAATCATGTAGCATGCGATAAAATAGTATTATATCAAGATTTATTGAATTTGTAATAATTTCATGTATTTAAATTAGTTTAGTATACTAGAAGTTTATTTATACTATCTAATAAATAAAAAAATCACTAATGCTACATGTCGTCTTCATATTTTTCCTCATCATTTATTTATCTCATTTCTACTTATTACACGTCTTTTTCAATAATATTTATCTTTAAAATAATTACTAATTATACTTTAAAAACATTAATGTTAGATTCTTTCTTATTTTAATAAACTTTAAATCTAATTATATGTAACTTTTGTTTTCAATCAAATAGTAAATGAAAGTGAAATTACGTTAAAGAAGAACCACAAAACCATGTGTTTACAACTTCACATGTAATTTATTTTCTTTATTATTATTTTTTCTTTTGCTATTTAAACTATTCGTTATACAAGAAACCTATTAATGGCGGAAAATCATGTTGAAACTCTAACCACTCGTCTGAAAAATCAGGTTGGTCGGCTTGAGGATCTTGACATGTGAGTTTTCATGATCTTCTAATGATAATGGCGGTGATAAACTCATCAGTAAAATGTAAGTAAATTATGTACCCTTATCTTGTTATTCTACGTAGTGTCGCAGCCGAATTACTGGCGGAATAGCATTAGAAGCTAGTTTGATTAAAAGATTTTTTATGAAAACGAGTCCGTCGCTAAAAGCGCTCCAAACAACGGTGGTTGCTAGGTAGTAAAAACTGCTGATTACCAAAATCGATATCTTGATCTTGTCTATAAAATTCACACATGCCAAAACCCTATAGGGCAAAGGAAATTATTTTTCTAGTAATTTTATACTTGTTAGACCTTTAATTATTTCCTAATAACTGAATTCCATTAATACAATACCCATTAGAAAGGTCAAAAACTACCATAAACATATAGGTGTAAAAGAGAATGTTGAAATAGTTGGGAATTGCATTGTTTGTTTGAAGAAGTAGAAAAAGAAAATTCCAAAAGAAAACAACAAACGGCTGTGTGTGTATTCTCATACGTAATTCTCTCTTTTAGCCTAAAAACTAGTTGATAGAAAGTTTCGTGCAAAACCAACAAAAGTGACCGCCCATCCACAACCCTAAACCAACCTACTTTTTTCCTTTTATTTTCATCTCAACAAATCCCTTTTCTCTTCCTATAAAATCTTCATCCATACCTTCTTCCGTTTGATTAATTCATGTTGTTACATGCTGATAGTTAACCAACAACTAAAACTACCACTTTAACACAACTCGGTATTTCTGTCGCGAGCTTATTTTAATCATATAGTTATTTATGGAGGAAACAAGAGGTAGTGGCTCTAGTGATGATTCAAGGATGTGTCCTAGAGGACACTGGAGACCGGCTGAAGACGAGAAACTACGGCAGCTTGTTCAGCTTTACGGTCCACAGAACTGGAATTCGATCGCAGAAAAACTAGAAGGAAGATCAGGTGTGGTTTATGTTTGTGGGATCATCTTGTTTTGATGTTGTTCTTTGTATGGATCAACATGGATAAATATCTGATTACTTTTAGTAAAACTTGTAATCAATTGATTATGGTGGTTGATTACAACAACTTAACTAAACAAATAGTATTTGATCAAGATAGGTATTTTCATCTGAATATGTAAAAAGATATTTGTGGCCAAAAGTAAGTTTATTCATTTCAAATTATTTTCTTATTATTTTGCTTCTAGACAACAAGAACACTTGATTCATTATTTCTTATATCAACAAAACCTAATATATTTTCATAGTTTCTTGAACAAGTTGAAGGCTTTATATTCTCAAAATATTTTAACTTTCATGTATCTTTTACTCTTCAATTGCAAACAGCTATATCTGTCTAAGCAAACTGATTTCTTAATCTTCTGAAAAAAATAGAAAAAGATCAATACTAAATAGGATTTTCTCAAAAAGTCATTTTTAGGGTATCACAAAAACATATATATTTTTAATGATACTATGAATAACTATAATAATAAACAAGGGCTCTCTTCTAGAACATGTAAATATTACTAGCCATAACAAGATGGATGTTCTTAGAAAAAAAAAATTTATGCTTGGGATATAGATATATTTTGTTTGTGGAAAATTAATCCATTGTATCTGTTAATTAATATTGTGCAGGAAAGAGTTGTAGATTAAGATGGTTCAATCAGCTTGATCCTAGAATAAACAGAAGGCCATTTACAGATGAGGAAGAGGAAAAGCTTTTGGCAGCTCATCGGGCACATGGAAACCGATGGGCTCTCATATCGCGGTTATTTCCTGGACGAACCGACAATGCAGTCAAGAATCACTGGCATGTGATTATGGCAAGAAAGCAAAGGGAAAAATCCAAACTTTGCAAGAAAAGAAGATATGAAGATGATTTGCATAGTTGTAAACTGAATATGGATCATGGAGTACAAAGGGACTTGCACTCCAACAAGTATTCAACCTCAATATCTTTTGCAGCTAGTTTTAGTCAGTTCATGCAGTTACAGAATCCAAATTCTTGGTGTTTTAGGCATCCTAATAACATGATAGCAACCCATAGATACTTGCAGACGGCGGATTTAATCGCACAACGACAGCAGCGTAAAGATTTATCTAGTTCTAGCCATCCTCAAAGCATATCAAACCATTTTGGGGTACAAAACCATGTAAGTTCTAGTGCATATAGACATCAGGATTTTATGTCTCAGGAGGTGGTTGATTTTGAGAAAGAACGTCGGAAGCGGGTTAAAACGACGGCAGCTTTTGAGCAAGATAAGGTAGAGGAAGAAGCAATCAAGAACAAAGATGATGTACCTTTTATCGATTTTCTTGGTGTGGGAATTTGTTCTTGATTGCCAACATTATATATTTAATATTTAGGGTTTCTTGTGTATATGCACCATATATATGTGTGTTAAAACTTAAAACTATCTTTTAACTTAATCCAGGTATTTCGTTTGCTTAGTTTTTCTTTCCACAATACTAATCTTATATATGTGCATATGATCTAATTAGATAATTCATCATAAGCTGATAAGCAAGGAAGTAAAAGTATAAGCGACATCAAATAGTAATCTAAACTTCATCGTTTATTAATGTATGCAAATTACCCTATATTTGTAAACAATCTAAATCTTAATCAGTAACAGTCCTTATTAGATTAAACTATGAGAAAACGAGCTCAAAAACCCTTAGGTTTTGTATACGACAAATTACCTCCCGTACTTACACAAGATGACTCAAACATAAAGTAGTTGTAAGAATTTTAATGGATATATAAATTGAGTTAGTTGTGTTAAGTTTCTACCTTACAATAATGGCTAAAGAGGATTATATTTTTGATACGTAACTGCCTTGAACATAACAGCACGATGAACAAGATGCAAGTGTTACTTGTTAATTTATTATGGAAAATAAACTGTCCTTAGCATGATGCTGAAAGTTCAACAGAACATGCTTTTCTATGAGAGATTAGATTTCAACACACAAGTCAATATATAGGCTTAAAATAACCTTGAAACATGCATAATATTTCAAAGAATATATATAATCTCTTTGAGGTGGCGGTTTGTGGCTTTCTGGTAGTTTCGCTTGAAAGTTTTAAGTTTTTGACTCTTTCAGTGATAAGAGTTACTATCAATTAAACTTCAAATATTGTTGTATTAGATTGTGTGATTTAGGTTTTCATCATAGGTGGGTTTATATAGACCGCCATATTACGTACATGTCTAGTATTAGACTAGAATATAATTTGAAATACGTAACTTATTGATTTGTAAATTCTACGTTAATTACTTGTCTTTATTTTGCTTGATCTTGGCCTATTGTTAAGCCTTGATCTTAATTTTTTTTTCTAGCATATGTAACGATACATTATGAATAATATATTTAAGTTGGTTTGATAAACTTATTATCTAGACCTAAATTATCACGAATTTCACTATGATGAAAATTTCATGACAAACAAAATCAAGAAAAGCTACTATTTTTTTAAAAGCAGCAGATACTGGAGTGAGCGCTTTTTGAGAAAAGTGTGGTTTTTTACATCGGTGATATTTTGAAATGAGCACCGATCGAGGATGATTATATTGGCAGTCATTTTCATAAGAATTTGTTTATGATTTTTTCAGTCGTTGCCAAGTGAGTAATTTTGCGATAATGATTCCTCGTAAAATTTGAATATGAATTTGGTTAGGATTTTCTTTCGTGCTTTTAGTCGTTGTCGCGATATATCTTTTTCCACAAAAGAAGTCCGTCTTGTTAATCGGATTAAAAATATTTCCCTAAACCTCTTTGAATTTCGTTTATCCGTGTCTCTCGGTCTCTAGTTAGTGGTAATATATGTTGATATACTTCATTTTGTTGGGAAATAATGGTCTTCATTCTAAAATGTGATATTGAATACATCATATAATTTATTGGTCATATATATGCATCCCAAAGGAATCGTTATCTAGGAATATGTGGTCGATACTTTGGTCGTGAAAGTTGGTAGGTTTATATTTTATTCGATTGAAAAAATGATAAAACTTGGTTGACACACTTTTATTTGTTTTTCTGACGGATTGAAAATTAAGTGATCATTTGTGGTTGTAACATTTGTAGTTGTGTCTCTATTAACTTGATTGAAAATTTGGGTGTAACACTTTATGCTTATATATATTAGATTAAAATTTTGGTCGTATTTGTTTGTGGCACTTGATATTTGTAATTTAGATTATATTATCGTATGCATATATTTCTTGATTGATATTTGTATTCAATGCAGTATTAAGAGAGCTAACATAACTTTTTATGACTTAGTATTAATAATTGACATAATTTCACTGCTTCATTCGTTCTTGTTGTTATTGCATCCGCCTTTTTCCGTATCATCCTGATATTTTTGTGTCAACTATAGTAACTACAAAAGTTTAAGGGCCAATGAGTCATTAAGTCAAAGTGTAGGTTTCAAAATGAAATTTTGTAAATCTAAACCCGATAGACTGCTATGGGTTTGTTGATCCTGTGAAGCAATCAATAGTGTGATGGCATGTGGCAGATAACAATGCGTGGATTTGTGATATGAGACGATGACTCAGCATCTCGTTGGACCATTGGTAGCTAGATATTTCCGATTCCGACAGATTTTTGCGTGTGTTTGATGACATTGATACATTGAGTGGTGGTGGGTTGTTGCCATTTAGTCCGAAGATCTGCTAGAGGTCCACGAAGTCAGTTATAAATAGGGTCATTCAGGTTTCAGTTGGATTCACCGACTTTCGACGTTCCCTCTCGATTCCCGTTCCCGAGCCTAGGGGGTGTTTGGGATTCCTTACTTTAGCTTATTATGGCTTATAACTTATGGGTTATAAGTTATAAGGTGTTTGGAAAAGTTAAACTTTGTGAGTGTATAAGGTATAAGTTACAACTTTTTAACTTATAACTTACGTCTTAAATAAGTTATAAGGAGGTAAAATAAGGAATCCCAACCACCCCTTTAGTTGTGTTCATGGGTCTTGAATTCTCGACATTCCAACACTTCGTGCAAGCAAAGATTCTACCCAATCACCAGCATTGTAAGCCGACCGTTTAGCTAGTTTTTAAGCTCACTAAGGAAATATTTATTGCATTAGTAAATTTATTATTTAAAATAATAACCTAGTCGGGGGTATAGTCAAACCTTGAAAGTTTCAATAAACAAAATTAGCTTTTCATGCAAAGGTTTTGATAAAACAAATGTTTCTTCATGATGAAGATACGAAACTTTTTAATAAGGATAATCAAACCAAAAGACCGAGGTCTGTATGTTATAATAGGTACATCAGTTTTAAACTATAAATCAAGATAAAGGTTTTTACAAGGTTTAAAACTATAAAACCAGACACGAGGAGTATAAAGCAAGATCTCAAGATGATCTAAATACTAAAGTAAACCTTTTACAAATATAGGCCAAGAATAAGGCAGTGGCTATAGTGAACCTAGCTTTCAACAAGATAATAGGGTGAGTACACCCTATATTTTACAAACTATTTAACGCTCAAAGTGTTTGCATAGGATTCATGGATCCTTTAAACTTTATGTTACAATAACAAGAAATGGACACCCAATTTAATTTAAAGTAAATGTGCATCTAGATCTAGTTAAATATGATACGTATGTTGCTCCACTGAGACGATGCTAAGTGAGTTAGTCAAAAAGGTATTATTAATTGTTTATGTACTTAGCTTAGTAACTCCTAAGGCTATGTGTAGTAAAGGCTACAAATTAGAAGAGAGGGGGAGATAAGTGACATGTGACGTGTCGTCAGCAAATGAAGAATTTTTGTTTTAGAGGTGTAACGGTTTTGTAGCCCATATATATATATATGTGTGTGTGTGTTAAACACGCATCACAGAAAATAATGATATTTTGCAAACACAAGCCAGCGACATGCATTTGTCCCCCCCCCCCCCCGGGGGGGGGGGGGGGGTTGTTCCCTCTCACAAATCGCCCTTGTTGTTCAAATTTGTAGCCCCACTATACATTGTTTAATAGAGTTAGGTCCTTGATAAGTTAGTCTCAAATATATTATTAATTGTGTCCTAACGAACATTGAAAATTATTTGAGTCCACCAACTTTATTTACTAGCTATGTGCTGATGAATTCATATGTATTATTTTAAATATATATATATTTCAAATTATATATATATATATATAGTTTTTAATTTTGACCGACTTTGGCTAAACAGAGATTAATCGGCGACAAGTTTGCGGGGTATCAGCAAGAGATTTATCGGGGATTGATAGACGTCTAGTTGTGCTTTTTACAACCATTGATAAAACTATGTAAATTATGTTTTTGAAACAAGTTTGATGGGTGTTCATTTCCAATGTGTAAATTAATATTTAAAATCACTAGTGTTTTTCTGTTGTGTAACTAAACTGTGATAATATAACAAAAGCAATAACAACTATTGATCACATGTTCAGATCCTGAGGCCGAGTGTAACATTTTCGGTTACAAATAATAAAAATTTCTCTACCAGAAATCAATGCTGAAAGTTCAATCATCTTTCATACAAATCAGAAATATTTCAAAGACTTAGAAAACCTATAAAGAAAAAACAAAACATTTTGAATTTTAGTTTTTCAACTATTATTTATTTGTTTGTTTATTTATTTTGAAAAGAATGGATTTGAGATGCTACCAACTCAACACACTTACCACATTTCATTTCACTTAAATATACAAATAGTCTATAGCGGATTAGTAATATAAATGTTTTCACGTTAAACTCTAGCACAGTTGTTTCTGTATGAATCCTCCGTGACAATTTAGGGTAATTTATGATGTTATATTTTCGTCTAACTTTCTGAGTTGTAGTTTGGGTTACAATTGTTTGTACACTGCTGAGACATCGTGCTTATTTGGTCTATCGACAACTACAGTGGTGCGTGTCAATTGTTATTTATTTACAACCCTAGCTCTCTTTCCCCACCGCCGTGCTCTCCCACTATACGACTACAGTAACAACAATCATATCCAGTAAATCCCACACATAGCAAAAACTATTAGTAGGGTCTGGGAAGGATGGGATGTAGGCAAACCTTACCTCTATCGCTAGAGAATAGAGAGGCTGCTTCCAACAGACCCCCGGCTCCAAAAACAAGCAACATAATAGTAGAAAAGTAAGTAAAGTATAAAATAGAATATTTGAAAAGTGTAATATTTAGTACTAACGGAAAAAAATGATAAGTAGATAAAATAATTATAATAAATAGTTGTATTAGTAGTAAAAATAAGCAATAATAGTAACAAAAACAAATTAACTAAGTAGGTAAGGTTATGACCCAAAGACATATTTCTAGACCAAAACTATATCATCTCCAAAGTCCTTAACTTTAATTCTACGTCTTCAAGAAGTTCTATCATCAACCATATCCTTATAGAGATGCATGTTTATCAAATCATGCCTAACCGTCTCATCCCAAGTCAATTTAGGTATACCTTTACCCCTCATGCCTTCTATAGTAATTTTTTCTACTTATCTAACAAGAGCGGTCGTTTGTCTTCTCTTCACATGTCCAAATCACCTCAACCTCCCCTCCCTTATCTGATATATTAGCTACCCATCAATCTCCCACTATACGTCTGTCATTCTTAATTAACAATGTCGACGGCCACGATCGGTGACTTCATATACATTAATTTTTTTATTTTTATTTATATTATTTTTTATTAAGATCAAAAACCCATAAAAACAATATTCAAAAATAACAATCATAAATTCATAACTCAAAATATAAATTGAAACAAAAAGGGTAAAAAAAACTAAAATGTTTTATTCATTGTAAAAAAAAAAAAAAGATTTCAACGAATTCACTTAAAATCTTCTACATTTTGAAAGGATTTGAAATTCCTTTATTTAAAGGAATTGAATTCTAATTCCTTAACAACTGAACACAAATTAAGATTCTAATTCCAACGAAACAAGCACGCCATGTCATGAGATTTTAATTCCTTTGAATTCCTATGAATTCTGTTAAACGAGCGCGCCCACAAATTGTCGAATTCTGTAAAATAAGCACGCCCATTCTTATAAACAACAGATGGGATTAGACCTTTTCTTATAAACAACGCGTCATGTTCGCCCGATGTAAATATTTTAAACAATCTTAACAAGGTAGGTTACTTGTATAAGTATGCTTTGAACACAGTTATCCATAAGTGAGATCATAATCAAACCTGAAAGGTTAACATGTGCGATCTAGACAAATTTGAGTTACGAACTAGATAAAATGTTTTCTCGAGAGCGTCAATTCACACACAACAGCACGGTGTAAAAAAAGGACAATGTACCGGCCACCAAATTAAAGCCGCGTCAACAAAAACACAGCAAAACACGATATCACACCAAATCCCAACAGATTTAAACATAAACAGAGAGCGAGTTCACTGGAATTTAAAATCAACAAAGGTATCCATAGAAAACATTAAAACATCATGATAACATGTTTTCGGACCATATTGAGTTACCATGATCCTGTTGCACCAACTGTCGGATTCTCAAAAGCAGCAAAATTCCAGAAAGTCTTGAGAGAGTAAGGCTGGGAGACAGTCAAACCTTCCTCCGTGATCTTTGCTATCTGTAATTTCATATATCATCATTATTCAGGTTATGATCAAAGAGACAACAACTAAATATGAAATTATAAGTCAACTGAATTAAAAGACTATACTATAATATAATAATAATTGCAATCACCTGAAGCTTGTTGACAGCAGACCTATCACGGTATAAAAGGTTGCGCATACATTTTTCCAATAACTTCACACCCTCCTCAAAAGTCAAATCTGCCCTCCACTCCTCACGAAGTATTGGGCGTGCAAGATGATTTCCAAATCCAGTTGCAACATGATCGTCCTCAAAATGAACACCAATCATGCTGACCTGCACATAATTTAATCACCAATTAATAACCAAAACCAAACTTCTAACAGATTCAAATATTGCAAAAGTGATGAGAGAAAGGCCTACCGATCCAAGATACTTGTGCCCATTTTTAACACCACCAATTATAAGTGAATTCCATAATGGATCAAACTTGTTGCGGCGGTTGTACATTACTCGAGTTAGATAATTGTGCACCTCTTTAGGGCCAAGTGAGTTACCATCATCCCACATATTGTCATGCAAACTGTTGTATAAAGTAGCAATCATTGTTTAAAACACTTACAGGTTCAAACTTTCATTTAGACTAAAAGCAATTTAGATCTATTTATTTGTAAATGGATTGAATCAGATTATGTTTTTATCTCTAACCGGTTAAATAGGTTATATCAAAAAGCATTAGCTTAAAAGGAAACAGACCAAGCCAGTCAAAAGTAGATCAGTAAATGAACCGAACGTTCAGTGAGCCATTCGATGGGAAATTCATGTATGTTCGATTATTTAACAAACTGAATGAACATGAGCACATGTGTCGTTCGTATATTTACCTTCGTGAGTGTTTGCGTTCGTTCATTTCAATTTGTTACGTTTGTTTAAGTTCATTTGCTTACTTAACATATTCATTTCAATTCATTCAAAACTATGTTCCCTTCAATTATGTTTGTTTCTTTAAGTTTGTGAAGCGTTCGTTTACACTGTTAAAGATCATGCATAAACAAACACGAACACGCTCGTTTTCCTAATCAACAAACACGAACAAGAAGGCCATGTTCGTTTAATTGTCCGTGTTCGGTCGTTTGTTTGGTTAAAGTTGAACAAACGAACACAAACATGTTCGTTCGTGTTCGTTCGGTTTGGTTGCAGGCCTAATCAAAGTCACCAAAATTGTATTTTTATGCATAAAACCTCCTTACTGAAAAGTTATATTACTATTGAAATAGAGTTATGTTTGTAATCATGTGCGACAAAACTAAATCACCAACTATACATCAAAGAAATTTTTAATATTTGACAAGCGGTATTTGGGTGATTGGGTCATGCCAATCCAAACTCATTTTATTACCGGCGCCCATTTTGACACATTAATTTTTCATCTTTATTTAAAAAATCACTATGGGCTATAATCAAAGCAATTTAGAAATATGTAGCAAAGATACTTACATGAGTTCATCAAGGTATTTTAGAATTTCTTGGAAATCACTGATTTCACCACTCGCACCAATAAGAGAATGTTTGCCCACTTGCTTCAATCGGTCCACACTCTTATAGCGAATGGTAGATCCATATGACCCTGTGAGTGCATAACAGTATTACCAGAATTCAACACAGATGATTCACATTACTTATAAAAAGTTTGTTGTTTAAGAATTATCTTAACCAGTAATTCAAATACATGTAATCACTTTACTCTGCATACTCTGTTTGGTTGCTAGTAACTTTGAACAAAATAATTAGATATACTCTATAGCACGTACTATTTACTGTAACAGAAGCATAAACATATATTCACACACAGAGAATAAAAAGAGTCATTGAATAAAACTTATATGCACACAACAAATGCACATGGTTGAAGCTAAATCAGCAAACAAACAACTTTGAAAGTCAATTTCATCAGTAAAAGAATTTAACAAAAGTCTGAGGTTATGGAGCATAAACAAACCTCCCATGTCAGCAGCCATGAGAATACCATCCTTGTATTTGATCCCAATGACAGACGTACCAGTCACATACGGGTACCTGTTTCAAAAACCAGTCATCCTTCTCTTAGCACCATGATCCCTAATTAACAATAAGAGCTAATTCAACATAATGACATATGTTTATGCTTGGTATTATTATCAACTTAACTAATTGTTCAACATGTTTGATGATGAAGTGAGTAAGATAATAGAATAGAATAAAATAGAGGTGATTAGTAAGTAAGTAAGTACATACTGAGTCCTCTGAGAATCTCCTTCTGAGCTCAATAAAGTATCCATCACCTGAGGCTGCTGCATAAACCACAAGTCAAATTACAAATATTATTTAGTTTCCAAGCATATCGGCATACGTTGAAGAGATTAGAAGCTCTAAATAACATATCTGTAAACCCTAATTAACCTAATTATTATGAGAACAACAGCTGCATTACAATCTACACCAAGGCTGCTTAGAGAAAAAGGAACCTATTGAATTCAATCGAGATCATAACTAACACTGTTACGAAAGCAAAATATATACCTAAATTAGTTAAGCTAATACTCTCTTAATGAATGATAGACATAATTTAAATTAGGGATCTCGAGTGAGTGAAGTATAAGTATAAGCGAAAGAAAGCACGACAAGGTTTATTTACCTTTGTTGTAATGGCGTTGTAACAGAGATGATGATGAAGACGCTGCAATTGCTGTTTGTTTGTTTGTTAATTCCACCGACGAGAAAGAAAGAGAGCGAGCTCAATAATATTAATAGTAATAATAACAATGTGTTTCGTTCTCTCCAAGAGAAGAGAGAGAGAGACAAAATTGCAAAGCCTACCCCTAACTTTGGTAGCTTGCCGCTTGGGGCTTTCACTAGGACGGGGAATACCAGTGAAATGAAAAAAAATGGTGTTTGGTTGCTCAATGGAATGGAATCATCCATTACACATGGAATCCCATTCCATCAAAACCATTTCTTCCCGCCCCCCTTCTTTTTTTTCATTTCATTCCTCCTTCACCCTACTTTGTCAACAACACTACCACCTAACAACTACCACCACCACTACCATTCGCACCACCACCAACTCCGCTGACAGCACCGCCACCATCGCCACCACCACCACCATTTTCGTCGCTGGAGCTACCAACGTCGCCATTGTAGGGGTTTTTTTTTTTGGGTTAAAATGTATTTTGAGATATGAGTTTTTTTATTATTTCTATTTCATTTCTACAATTTTTTTGGATACCAAACAATAAAAATTAATAATTGATTTCATTCCTATAGATTAACCAAATAAGACAAAGGAATGGTAATAATCCATTTCATTCACTTGTCCATTCCATTCCTTCTCCCATTCCATTCCCCCTTCATTCCATTACCTCCAACCAAACATACCCTAGGTGTTAATCGTCTTTGATTGGCGGTGGAGGTGCATATATCGGGTTTTTTCAAATACCCGGGTTCGGGTATGGAACCGGGTTCAGGTATGACCGGGTATTGGAAAATCAGGTATTGGCAATACCCGGGTCGGGTTCGGGTCCGGGTATTGTCTCTAAAAACCATACCCTATGCATCGGGTTCGGGTCGGGTATAGAACCGGGTATTCTAAAACCGGGTATTTGAATACCCTATTTTCGGGTATTGAATAAACCCTATTTTCAGGTTTTTTTTGGGTTTTTTTGTGCTTTTCCACGGGTGTTTTTTGGTTATAGATTGGATTTTCTAAGAGGTTTCACTTTTTATGGGTATTTTCGGGTATTTTTCAGGTATTTTTTGGGTAATTTCGGATATAAATCGGGTATTTAAAAAACCCAGTTTCGGGTGTTGGAGAAACCCAGTTCTGGGTATGGACCCGGTTCCGGTTTTTGGGTATTACCGGGTATAAATCGGGTCCGATTTCGGGTACGGGTTTTGGTACTGAAATGCATACCATATCCGTACCCTACGGGTAGGGTTGGGTACATGTATCAAAAACCCAGGTATTAAAAAAACCGGTTCCAGGTATTTTTTTCGGGTCCGGTTCCGGGTTCAGGTTTTTTGTGCACCTCTAATTGGCGGGTTAAAATGTGCATCCATATTGTTATTTGTGTTTTTAACCATAAAACCCTCACACACACGACTTCAAGTACTCCTCGATGGCAAATTCGCTATGTGGTTGAAGACAAAGGTTGTAGAAAACTAAAAGGAGGATGAATAGCCCTTCTTAATTTTAGTTTGTTTAAGAATGGTAATACCTTTGTTAAACTCTTTTCACCACACACTAATATTAATGCAATAAGTAAAGAGTTTAAGGGATAGAGATGGCACATCTGATTTGTAGAGGTTCAAATGAACGTTAACTAATTCACTCTAGTCCTCTTCTTAATCCTTCGATCGAGCGTTTTCTTGATTAATCGTCTCCCTAAACGGTAGGCATCACCAAATACAATGTTTCACTGGTCCAAGGTACCGATCACATTCTTCAACGCACTTTGTCAAGATAGTGTATATTTGCAACCAATATAACATTATATCAAGATAGTATTCCCCTCTGAAATCATCAATACAATCACTAGAACAACCTCTAGTGATGCCCCCTTCAATAATACAAGAATGATGAGAGGTAATGTAGCACTTGCTATTCTTTGATCTTAATCTCACCTCTTCTTTAATGCTTGAATGATGTTTGTAATCAATAAAGATATTATATGTATGTGTAAATGTGATTTTGTAGAATAAATGGGTGGGTAAGGCTGAGGGGTGTGGAGCGCGAGAGGGGGCGCGTGAGCCCATGCGCTCGCGCCCCGGGGCGCGAGCACCACACCACCGAGGCGCGAGAGGGGCGCGAAAGGGGCGCGAGCACGCAGACCAAGGCGGGCGCAAGGCCAGTCACGGCTGAAAATGGGCGTAAAGTGGGCTTGGGAATGCGTGCAGAGCCGTTGTGGCTTAGAAATAGAGCCGTTGGCTCTTTAAGTTTATTAAAAAAAAAAAATTTTTCTCTATATAAACCAATATCACATACCACACCCAAAATCACATAAAATACTTACCACAACCTCAAAAAAACCCAAAATCACCCCATCTTCCAAACCTTTTTTTAAAAACATGGCTGGAAATTGGTACCCAAACCTAGATTCAGATTACAGTTACGACGATTTATGGTCGGCACCGGACCAACCGATGTTTTATTCGGGGTCGCAACAATCATCCGGCTTTCAACCATCCAACATACAACCGTCTCCTAACTTTGTTGTTCCGGAGACACAAGAACCAGAAGGTGAAGCTGCGGGACAAAGAAGACGCGTCCACCGGAAAAAACAAGTTGCAACGGACGGGTCGGGTTCGGCTTCGACTGGAAGGACGAAACGGAAAACCACTCCGTGGTCATCGGATGAGAAGGAAGCCCTGTGTCGGGCTTGGATAGTCATTTCTGAGGATCGGCGTTGCGATAATTGTTTTAACGTTTTTAAAAATGATTTTTAATAAAAAAGTTAAATAAAAAAATTAAATGACTTACAAATTTATTTATGCATTTTGCAGCGGACTACCAAAAGAGCAAGGTCTTTTGGACAAAGGTTAGGGAGACGTTCTATTCGCTCGTTGGGAGTACAGAGCGGAACGCCGATATGATTTCGGGTCGGTGGACCGAAATCAGAAAATTTGTCGGCTTGTTTACTAATCTGTTCAACAGGAACGCCGGTCGTATGAGACCAAGTGGCAGTGACGATTTGGCGGTTTATAATTTCACTGTCGAAGAGTGGAAGCAGGAGTGCCTGCGGAGGTATGGGACGGTGAAGACGTGGGACGTTGTAAAGGTGTGGGAGAGGTTGAGAAGGTGTTCTAAGTGGGTTGAGCTGGTGGCGCCGGACCTTGATGCGGAAGTAGGGCCGAAACGGACTAAAACTAGTTCGTCTGGAGCGTATAGCACTTCCGCCGGGTCGGATTGCCGGGTTGGATTCGACCTAAACGTTGCGGGGGAGGAAACGTCTTCACCGCCGAGGAGGCGGCCATTGGGAAGGGACGCCAGGGGGAAAAAACCGGCTGAGGGGGAAGCCGTAAACATCACCGATCTTGTTGAATCCCTCAATAAATTCAACAAAACCATGGAGGCGGTCTCTAATGACAAAAAGGAAAAAAAAAAGAATGAGAGATTTGGACTTCCTTACAAGAGACTTCAGTAACCTAAATCCGGTCGACCAAATGCTGATGGAAAAACAAAAGGAACGTATCCGGAAGAGGTTGATCGAAGAAGACCAAGCCGAAGAATAAGAATAATGTTTTTTTTAGTACTTTAATTTTTTTTTAGATATTAATGTGTTTTTTTAATTAATGTGTGTTTTTTTAAATAATTTATGAGTTTTTTTGATAATACGTTTTTTTAATACATTTATAAAAAAAAAAAAAAAAAACCGCTCGCGCCCCCTCTCGCGCCCCTCCACGCCAGGGCCCGGGGCGCGAGCACCACTACCAACACCCATCTTATCAAGTTTCTCTCTCTGCCACACGTCACAATATTATTGGCTGGAGCCCCCACTCGCGCCCCCCACACCCCTCAGCCTAATAAGGTTGCACAAGTCTTCTATAACATTTGAAATGGGTTGTATAGTTTCTGTTACCGAGGACGTCCAGCCCACTTCTTTTTGAGCTTTGTGAATGTGAACGTTATGAGATGCCATTTTCCACATTTGTCCTTTTAATGAAGATTTGTCAGATGCCTCTTAGTGTCATAATCACTAAGCTTAGACCTTGCACTATATACGTGTTACACTATACATTCCTTTCATGCATTTGAGTTAACCATGCCCATCTAAGTCAAGTATTATAGGTAGATTTGGATAAAATACATTTCTTAAGTGGAATTATTCTTTTAAAAATTATTTGATATGCAAATAACATTTATTTAAACAATTGTTTTTAAATAGTTTTATAAATATAAAGCTCTCTTGTAGTTGTCTGTATCATCTTCATTCTTTGATGTTAATTTTTCATTTAACACTTTGTTGTCTTAATCATACTTGTTTAATGACTAAAGATGATTAATCAAGAGTTTAGAAACATGCATGCGACATATAACATTATTGATGAACAGATAATATTTCAAATCACATTTGTTTAATTAATAATTATCAAAACCATTATAATTAATTAAAGTTTAAACCATTAATTTCCCCAACAAAGGTGAATAGTGAATAGGAAATGAGCTATAGTCTTTGAAAGCATGCACGTGGTGCTTATTTAATGCCATAAAGGAACCTTTAATTTTTTAAGTTTGCACGCGTGAGTTGGAGGTTGAGAGTTTTATGAAGTCTGGTGGTTGTTCGAGTTCACTGTCAAGGCATCAATGTCATTTGCTAATTTATTTTTTAGACAAAATGGCAAAAGACGTCATTTACGTTTGATCTGATTTTCATTAGACGTCCTTTAATGAAAGAAATAACAAAAGGCATAACTCATGTTTCAAATTTGTTTCACGTTACGTCCTTTGTCACTAATCCAGTTAAATTTTTTTGTTAAATCTGGCCATGTGCCTTGTACACGAGGGTAGTATTGTCATTTTATGTATTTAATTAATAATTAAAACTAAAAGATAATATATATATATATATATATATATATATATATATATATATATATATATATATATGTAACTCTCTCTCTCTCTCTCTTTGCCTGATTCATTTCCTGCAAATAATATCTAATCAAGAAAACCATGGAAACCTGCAAATCCACTTCCACCGCCGTCGCCTCCATTTTCTCCGACGCCCCCAGTTCATAACCACAAAACCTATTATCATATATCTGAACAAGTCAAATCGAAGCTCCAGCCACTCGAAAACCCTAACCCTTGGTTCTTCAAACGCAACTCTCCATTCCAAAATCAGTGGTTGTCATAACCCAGCTAGCCCTTCACTGAAATCCAAATCTGCCAGTCTTTTTAGTTGCCGGAACCGAGTAGAGACGGGGGTTGGGTCCAATCGACGTGTTTGATTTCACACCCGCTGTCACACCCCAACTTAAGGCGGAAATGACGGGGCGTGATCCGATTGCTCACAGCTCGAGTATACTATCATAATATAAATGTGACAATATCTATTTAATTATTTTATTTCAAATGTGCACACAATATTCAAATACAATAATACAATTCAAATAAATATATACAATCATTTAAATTAAAGTTTGTCTTCAATATAACCCTAAGGTCTTTCTAAGTGTCCATACTTCAACTTCAAGCAACCTACATATGCGTAGAAAATGGAGTTTTGTCAACAAACATGTTGAGTGAGTTTATCACCAATTTTTTACACTACAAAATAATGTTAATATAATAAATAAGCAAAACGTAATAAATGTGGTAATAAAATCAAACCATAAACAAATAGATTGTCGATTAAACCATTGCCAAGCGAATCAGGCGCCGGTAAATCAACCATAAGCATATAAAAATAAGACCGTTGCCAAGCGAATCGGGTGGTGGTCAATAAGAATGAGAACCCTCTCCAAGGGGATATGTCAAGCGAATCAATGCAATAACACATAAGCACATAACAAGTAGATTTGATTAATCACAAACAATTACACGTTTGCTATTTTGATATGTATGTATATATAGATATGTATATATAGTATTATATACGCATATGTCCCAAAAACGTTTATGAAAATCGAGTAAAATAGGGGAATGATAAAACTCACCTGATTGATTAAGTCAAACGGGAATGAATACGACAAGAAACGATAATCACACTCCTCGAGAATTACCGACAAGAATCCTAATTAAATAATATAATATTATGAATGAATTAATAATGATGTAATACGTTTAATGAATTTAGGATTTCGATATGATTTGAGTTATATTTATGATTGGGTATTTTATGGATTGAACGATTGATCTCTACGGATTATTGTTATTATGTAATTATAAAAATCATTGGTTATCGTATAATCGAACTTACAAAAAAATTAGTTTAAATTCATAAATGTGAGTTGAGATCTATTATAATAATAACCGTTTAATTATATAATTTATCAAAAAATTTATATCTTTAAATCTTTAATGAAATTCGATGGTAAGTATATAATTAACACCTTTAATACGTTTATTATAATTTTTATTTATAACGAATTATATATATATATATATATATATATATCAATATATATACAATACATATATAATTACAAGCAAATTTCTAAAGACGTGTTAACGACAAGCAAATTCAATATTGGTTTTGATTGTAACAAAATAATGATGGTTAATTATTAATAAAATATGCATATGTATATATACACACACACACTTACATATATAAAAACTTGTAACGAGATTAATTACCAAGACACGAAACTTCTTATCTTTATGATGTCAGGTAAATAAAATATTGTTTATTTAATATTTATTATTACTTATAATATATTATAAATAATTAAAATAAGTTAAAACCATTGAATAACAAAAAAACCAAAAAATAGGGCCGGCCGGGACTTGAACTCGCACCTATGGCCGGCTTACAGGGGAACACACTCAGTTAGTTTAAATCTGTAAACTGTTTGATATATACATAAACAGTTAAAACCCAATTTGAACATAAACCCTAATTAGGAAATCGATCAATCCGTTTAAGAGTTTGATTAATTAATGTTAGGGTTAACGAGTAGTACATCACGACGATCTTAACCATATAACTTAATACCTGATACGATGTTTAAATCCAATTGAGATCGACAGAGCCGACAAAGCAATCAACGAACAGGGTATATGCAGCCTCCTATAATCCAATCAACCATGGGGCTTCAGATCGCGCTGGTATTAGGGAGGTGCAGGCACGAGGAATTGAATTATGAACGACTCTAGGTTATAAAATAGATTTTAGGTTAAGGTGATTCGTTTAATAAGTCAATTCGTATCCTTCTGTGATCTTGTTTTTTAATTAAGTGTGACGGTTAGGACGATAATGGCAAGAACAATCAAAATCAAGATTCAATTCCGAGTTTAGATCGTTATTTGAGGCTCAAGTAATCTAAACGGGTCAGATTTGGGTATACGGGTCATGGGTTACGGGTTGGGTAAATGGGTTATGAAGGCGATATATAAAACTTACATTTTAGTCCTTGGAGAATTGTTGTGGATACAATAGAGGTTAAAGTTTTTATTTGGGCCAAATATGTACATTTTTGAAAGTTTAAATATATTTTAAATGAATATATTTATATAAATATAATTTGTATTGAAATTCCTCGATAAACGTGCCATTTTTAGTGATAAATTGAACGGGTTAAGTAACAGGTTTGAATCTATACGTGAAAAAAAAACCGAGTTGTTACACCCGCCATGAAAACGACGTGTTTCCGGCAGCTCCAATCGGAAAACGTCAAGCCTGCTACAAGGTAGTCTTATTCAATCGTATTTGTGTTCTCCGGCGTGGATGATCTTGCCCCCTGTGCAAGCCGGATCAGATCTGATGCACGACCGCCACCATTTAAGACGATCTGAAACCGCTTGTTTGTGTAATTAAATCCGATGCTCACCAGAAAACCAATTATGATAGTGATTGGTTGGATGGTGATGATGATGGGGAGGGGATGGTGATGGTGGATGGCAGATGTGTGTGTGAGAGAGAGATGGGTTATTTGTATTTTTTTTATTTTATTGAAAAAAAAGTATTTTTTCAAAAGGTCAAATGTTTAGTCTAATTACACAAACAGTTGTTAAAGGGGTACAATGATCACACTGCCCTCATGTGCAAGGCACATGACCATATTTAACAAGAAAAATTAACTGGGTTAGTGACAAATGACGTATCGTGAAACAAATTTGAAACATGAGTTATGCTGGTGTGCTTAAAGTAGTTTAATATTATTAACTAAAATTACGCTAATCTAAACACTAAGTAATAAATTCTAGACTCTTAACTTAACTAAAACTACTAACCGGCAAGTGAACAGGTCGACTCTAGTACAGCTAAGTAAGTCTGGATATCGAACCCACGAGACTCTTTAAATTACGTAAACTAGCTAAATTAGACTCAACTACAGACGCGACTATTTATTTATTATTATTGGGGGGTTTTACTAAAAACTAATATTAAATTAATCACTAAGACTTAAAGATGACTCAAATTAGACTTAATTCAAATGATGACAAGCAACCACCTAGGCTAGAATCCCCTAAGTTTCAGTTATCAATTAACCGGGAAAATGTTTAGTTATGGAACTAGGATCGTAAAATAGACGCTTAAAAGAAAACCCGAACAGGACCTCTGACCCTTCTCAAGAAGACACATATGGGTTTCTAATAAGTTTTAACACTCACCGGTATTAAAAATCAAGTTTCCTTACGGTCGCCTAATTAATTACAAACTAGTTCCTTTATACGAAATCCTACCTTACAGCGTGGAAATCAAAGGCAGTCTAATATATTCAATTGACTCGATAGGCAAAGTTAATCAATCAAACCTAGACGGACTCCTTATGAAGAACTAAATCTAGCAATCCTGATCAACAAAGACCTATCAATAACCTAGCACCTTACAACTATTTAGGTTAGCAGCACACTTAGGTTTATTTGATTAAATAATATTATTCCTATGATCTTATTCGAAATCAATCATAAAATAGTCAAAAACACAAAGTAGATTACCTAATAGCAACCTATCATAATGATAAACAAAACTCAAGGCAACTATGGAATAATAAAACTTAATTAAACAACCTCAAGCAAACATACGCATCAACTCAATATAATTAAACATTTTACTAGTTCATAAAACCGTAACGATAAATAAAACCCAAGTCAAATCAAACATTAACAGAGGTTCATCATAAGCCCAGGCAGTCTAACGGTTTAGCCAACAACCATACTTAAGAACAAAAGGTAATAAATAGGTTCAAACAATAAATTCAAGGTGAAAATAATATATTCAAACCGAATAATAATATTGTTTGGATGAGTAGGTATTGAACCCGGACACTCTCTACTTGAATCAACGGGTTTCTTTCTCTTTTTCCTGCGTCTAACTTTTTGTCTCCGTCCCCCTCAATTGGCGGCTGTAGGAATATATATATATAATTGAAAACCCCAAAATCCTACGTGTCGCGATGTTGTCACTCCCCCCTTTTATGGAAGCCACCAGATTGCTTGATTTTTAAATGGAGACCTCTCATTGATTTAACCCAAATTCATGAGTATGGGTCTTACCAAAACCAGATAGCTTTTAAATGGGTTATAACATCTCATTAAATTAAAAATTAATCTTACCAATTATTTGATAGGAAAATCCTATAAAATAGGGATGTACTAAAATTTAATATCCAATTTAAAAATTAAAAGATATTATTTATAATCAATAAACAATTTTATAGTAAAAAACATAAGCGGGTCATGGGTCACAAAATCCAGATAGCTTTTAAACGGGTTATAGCATATCATTTTTTTATGAAACCCTTTCATCATCAAACCCTAAGTATATTATTAACTTCTTATAATAAAGAAAATTAAAATCCAAAAAGTAAATATTAAAAAACAAAAAATGTAAAACAACTATTCTCTCAAGCCATCAGAGTGCTTTATTTGTAAATGAAAGTTTCTCACACATTTGACTCGAATTCACAGGTAAAGGTCTCACCAAACCCATATAGCTCTTAAATGGGTTATAACATCTCATTATATCAAAAATTAATCTCATCGAATATTTGATATGAAAATCCTATAAAATAGAGATATACTAAAAATTAATATCCTATTTTATTTAAAGAAGATATTATTTATAATTAAAAATCAATTTTATAATAAAGAAAATAAATGGGTAATGGGTATCATCAAACCCATATAACTTTTAAACCGGATTATAACATATCATTTATTTGTGAAACTATTTCATCATCAAACCACAAGTATATTAATTATTAATTTTCTTACAATAAATAAAATTAAAATCCAAATATATATATATAAATATTGAAAACGAATAATGTAAAACAACCCCCGTAATACGGGGGATAAAATCTAGTGTGTGTGTGTGTGTGTGTGTATATTGTTCCAATTCCCCTTTACTTTGTTCACCGACTTCGTTTTACATTTAACAGCCCAATGGAGTTAATACACCAACATATTAATCATGGGCCCCCACTGAAGAAACACTGGTTCAAACTGGATAGTCCGATCTGATGTTCCCACAGATAAGAGTATACTGAAGCACTATGAGAACAGATCCAAGCTAGTGCCTGCAAAACAGAACACCGTTGAGTCTCGTTACGGGAAGGACAGAGTGGGGGGTCTTCCCGTAACCACCCTCCTGCATAAGAATCAGTACTGTATTTTGATCGGAAATAATACGAGTACCGGTATATTGCGTAAGTCTTGAGAGTGTGAATGAATACCTTGAAGAGGTGATCTTCGTATTTATAGCCGAAGATGGGGGAAGGTGATTGGTGGAGTTGTCACTATCAATTTATTTACTCTCTACTTGAATGGACACGTGTCGAGCCTTTATTGGATGTGACAGCCTGGACCGTTTATGGGGTAGCCATTATCTGTGCACGTCGTAGGATGGCTATTACGTGTCCAGGTGTCATCTTTCTATTGGTCGATGTCGCTATCAAGAGGTATTAGGGGAATCTTCTAGAAATATTTTGTTACAACTGCTCTTCCATATCACGTGGGGGATCATACGCGTGATGAGCCCCTTATATTGCTTGTGGGTTCCTCCCGCGGATGCCCATTGGTAATCCGCGGGTTATAGTTGGAGATCCGCGAAACATGTCTTGGGGTGTGGGTGGCTTTGCCAGCCCACGTGTTCCTTGCGCGGGTGTATTATCAGTAATCCGCGGGTCGGATTGTGGATCCGCGGGTAGCTTTACTACCCTACCTTTATACCCACAATCTAATTAAGTAGCAACTAAATGTGAGCCCGTATTTCATTTATTTATTTTCTTACTCTGCCCGATCTTGAATCTTTTAACTTTGCTTAACACTTCATTTTACATTGCATAGTGGATACTGCCATCTCATAGTTTCTCAACGTGCCAGACTCCAACCAATATTCACATCTTTTGCCATCTTAACTCAAGCTTCAAAGCCTTAGTGAAATTCCAAACAATAATTAATTCTTATTATTGATTAATAGATTAAACTATGTTCATTAAAATAAGATTGATTTGGAATTTAGATATGTTTAACGTGACATCTAACACTAATAATCAAAATAATAACAGACAATTCACTTCACTCAATGATCTCAAATTTAGTACAAATTACTCTATTTTAGCTCTTATTCTCTAGAAACCATTAAACTTACATATGAACCAATTAAAAATAATATTTAATAAAAACATGGCTCAAAAATACTTAAAAGTAGGGAATATTTATATATTAATACATATATTTAGACCATATCATATGTCTTTTGCTATTTCTTTCATTAAAGGATGTCTAATGAAAATCAGGTCAAACGTAAAGGACGTCTTTTGCCATTTTGTTTATTTTTTATTAAATTTTCTTTTGAGAAATTCTAAATATATAGTTTTGTGTCATGTGTTTGTTCATTTGAAACCCGTATGACTTTCGATGGTGATTGAATATTCTCTCTTTGTGAGTTAGGACTTAGGAGTCTACTCCTTTGTAGCATTCTTGTGATCTTTTAATGAAAATTTAAATACAGTTTTTTTTTTTTTTTGTAAATTATTCATGTTGTGATGAAATGCATTGGGGTTTGTTTTTATATGTTTCTAGGAGTATTATATCCGTCATGCGGATGGCTCCCCTATCAACACTCCACGCTGAGGGAGAGGAAGAAAGAGTTATCAGGTGTCTTGAGGTCAGGCAAAATCCTGTTTTGACTTAGGTTGTTCAAAACTGAACCAGTTCTGGCTAAAAATCCAGTTTATCTGACCTCCAATGCATATTTGAAATGGTCTGGGTCATGATTAGCTGACTCGCTAGCAATTGGTCATTTTTTGTACAATTTTTTTTTATAAATAATTACATTTTAATTATGATTACAGTTATAATCTAAATTTTTCACTGGCACGTGTACATTAAAAATAGACTTGGGACGACTTCAGTTGTTTACTCTTTTAGAGATTTAGTAGATTGTTTTTAATTTGCCCCTTTGATATAGCACACCCACTATTGTATTCAAATAAATGATAAATGTATATAACCATCTAAGTTGCATGATTGAAAACAATTTTAAAATTATTATCACAATAACATACATTTTGCAATCCGTCTTAATTATTTATAGCTCGATAATCTCACGGGTGACATTGGTGATAAAGGGTCTTAGCCTAGAGCTATGTGCAAAAGACCCTGGCGGACTGCTTTCAGAAGTAGCACAAATCCTACAGGAAAACGGGTTATCAGTGTCGAGAGCGGGTGTTACAACTGTCAGGGAACAAGCCATGAACATATTCTATGTAAGAGATACTTCTGGGAATCCAGTAGATATGAAAACTATTGAATAACTCAGAAAGAAAATAAGGCACACAATAATGCTTAATGTTAAGAGATCTCCTTTGACTTCAAACTCGACCATGTCCCAGGCAAGTAATAAACCTAGCTTTTCGTTTGGGAGCTTATTTGAATGCTTTTTGCCTTCTTGACACTTTGTTGATGGATATGTGTTTCATATTTGTATAGAATAATGATCACCCGCTATATTCTTTTTTGTGGCTAGTGGTGATAGTGAAGGCGGCTATGGTGTTGATGGCAATGGGCGATTCAGTGGTCGTTGGTGTGTCGGCGGTAGCGCTTGTAGTGGAGTGGTGGGGGTGATGGTGACACCGGTGGTGTGGTGGAGACAAACTAATATTTATATTATAGTTGCCTAAATCCAACACATTACGCAGTTAGTCTAATTTGCGTTCGCTTTGACTTATTAACTAATTTAAATTGACCCAAATCAACCCGATAAGGTGACTCGAATAAATTGATTTATAAATCACAGTTGCCCAAATCCAACACATTATATAAAGAGTGGGTCAAGATTACCACAAATATAAATATCTTAAAACTCAAAAGTCTCAAATTCAAGCGAACGAGCTACCTACATCACAAACCCAAATATACAAGCGTGTGAGCTACAATTAGGGATATATGACGTTTACAATCTTAGTCTCACATCTTATTAAAAAATTGTGCCCCATACTAGTTGGATACGTGATTGATTACTCAATTTTTGTCAACAACAATATTACGTTGGTTAACCATAGTTTTAACGATAGCTATTAGAGTTAATTTATTTTTCTTTCTGCTTAATCATTTATGAAAAAAAAAATCATTATATAATTTAATATTTTTTTACTAAATATTAAAGAATAAATTAATTTTCATATCATTATATAAACTCGTGTAGTCGTGTTATAGGTGCCAACGATTTTTTCTTAAATAATATTAGAACTTCAGTTAATCAAAATAAATAAATGTACAAAATAAAAGGAGTTAATTTAATAGTGAAATAAATTATGATCCCTGTACCTCTAATTGGAGCAAAATTATGGATTTAGTACTTTTTTAACACTTTATATTTTATGAGCTTAGACTTCGTACCTTAAAGAATAAGTTATGAGGAAGAAGAACAAGGGGCAGACTATAATATGAAACAAATCAACAATACAACAAAGGGGAACGAACACCTACAGTAATATGAAACAGATACTGAAGCTGAATTGGATTCATTCAAATAATATCAATTTACAAGTTTTTGGAATTTATAACTTCATCTGTCTCAGTTTGCTGACAGATTCTACATTTTGGATTTGCTTTATGTTCTTCCCAACAAATGATATTTTTGTCCGATTTGGCTTCTGATGGGTCTGAATTTGAATTTTTGTTACTCTGTAATCGATTTATGTTCGTATGTTATTCACTATGATAATGGAGGTAGAAGAAAGTAACTAAATAAGGGTATTTTTGTAAAGTTAAAGCATTCCATTGGAATGTTTAAAATTCCATCACATTACAGATGAGAAGGATTGTTAAATACTCCATTCCAGTTTCTTTCATTTTTGAACCAAACAAAATTTGAAATGGAATTAACTCAAATTTCAATCCAATTCCAATTCCAATTCCTATGGATTCTTTGAACCAAACGGGGCCTAAGAATCTTCCTTTGCAAACGAAAGATCATCATCATTTTCTTTTTTTGGGATTTTTCTTGTGGGTGGGTTTTCTTTGGATTATCACTTGGATAGTCAATTTTATGAGCTAGAAATCAGGTCTCATCTTCAATAGGTTGTCTCATGTACCAAACAATATCATAATCATCATCATTCATCAGAAACTTAGTAATCATTTGGGTAGTCAATTGATTCACTCAAACCATCACCGATTGTTGCACAACCAGATGCTAAGTCAGAAGTGTCCTCCGTAATTTTTTTATCTACAGAGAACCAATTGCCTCCTACAAGGCTTTTCCATCTATTTGATCAAGGATCAGATTGAAGTATCTGTCAATCTGATAACTTATATGAATAAATACACAGCTATTTATCACAAATTAGTTGCTTAGTGTGAAAAGTCTGAAATGCACTTACTTCAAACAGGAGAAACAATTGTAGCTAAGCCTTGTGGACAGAAATGGGAAAAAATTAAGTGAAACTGTTAATTTGTCCCAACCACAAGGAAGAACACCGTATTTAACTCTAGATAATTGTATAAATGTTTTGCACCTCGTCTATGTGATGCACCTTCGCCTTGGCTTCGGGGACCGTATCAACTCGGTGTCCCTTGCTCTTTTTGAACCGTGCCTGTTTGTATCTCTTTAGGTACATTTGCTCTTTGAACTTTAATTCTACAGAAATTCATATATTTAAGGAAATAATTTTTTTATAATATAGGTTTGGTATTGTATTGTTTTGTTTTGTTTTTGAAATTCAAACAATATATGGTTCAATCTTTTATCTTGTATTAAAACAATCTATGGATTAGGTCATTCTTTGGTTCTAACTTCTAACATTTTTTGGATTGATCACATACGTCATAGTATAGCGATGCTGCAATTCTGCGCATTAGTCCAAGAACAAATAAAAACACATCACATATTGTTAATTTATAAAATCAGACATGCGCACACATATTATAAAGCACTCTACCGAACTTCCTATGACCAAAATTTATTCTTGCTTAGACTTCATGGTTTTTCTCGTGTTTGTTTATACTTTGTAACTAATTAGATGATTGTCTATGATACAATAATTAGAATTTTTGTTTCATATGATTTTGCTCTTCTGCTTAGGTGATCCTTTGATCGTTTTGGTTCTTCAGATCATGGGAGATTTTTGCTTATTGTGCATCATAAGTTTCAAGCTTTTGGATGTTTTACATGCATAAAAATAAATATTGTCAAAATCACTAGGGTGGGTATGGGTGTGTAAAAATGGGTCTGTGTCAGGTCGAATTTTATTTATTTATTTTTGTTTTTGAGAGTTTCTAAAATTTGAAAATATTTGTGTTAAATATTATTATACAATCTTTATTGTAATACAGTGATATTAATATGATAATTATCCAAAATGGGTTTTAATAGGAAAAAAAAAGGTAACGTAAGCGTTGTGTGGTGCAGGATGCGGTGGCTATGGTGCAGGAAATAAGTGATGCTGAAGCTGCATGTCGGAAACTGGTGCAAGAATCATATGCAAAGGGCAGTTCTGACAACATTAGTTGTATTGTTGTTCGTTTCGAGAAACATTGATACATCAATGTTCTCGAATTACATAGATATAGATATCGTTGATCTAACCTTGTTACCTGTTGTTCTTACAACTTTAGAGCTACACCCTTGTTTTTTAAATTGCTTATATATCAAACTTCTAAACTAGGTTTTGGTTTTACAGTCTACAAGTACCCATGTATGCAAGTTTCGATTGTAAATTGTGTCCGGGTTGGCAGGCTGAATTAATCAACCCGAATGCCACAGCCCATATAGTTGTTTGTGTCAAAAACTTAGCGCGCAAACATTTAAAGTATGTAACTCGAAACAGAACATGTGAATTGGGTTGGTAGCTTGTAAAAAGTAGGTTAAATGAAGTTTAGCCAACCTAAACATATCTAAACATGACTCGTTTAACTAAACGTGTCAATCAAAATGCGACTGGATATTATTTGTTTATTATCCCTTAAAATCACAATTATTATATTTTGTCGCGCTTGGGTTAAAATTGACGGCTCCAAAGCAATATTTAAACAATTCAAGCTAAAATACATGCAAGTGGACTTGTGATGTTCTAATACAAAATAAAGAGGTGGTGAATTTGGATCTTTGTGGATCGACACCAATTATGTCACTTTTATAGATGACTGACTACCCACATGTGGTTTTATCCACCTAAAGCAAAATCAAACCTTTTTAATGTTTTGATGGCCTTTTTACCCTTTGTGACTACACAATTTGAATGCAAAGCTAAGATTTTCCAAAGTGATAGTAGAACAGAGTTCACTAACAATTGAGTTCAACAACTCTTTCAACATAACATTCATCATCGTCTTTCGTGTCTTACACACCTCAACATATTGGTTGAGTTGAACGTAAGCATAGTCATATAACAGAAATGGCTCTTGCTTTGTTATTTTAACTTTCGACCACCAACGTTATGGGTAGATGCGTTTATATCGACACTTACATAATTAATCGTCTACCCACTCCTGTTCTTGAAAATAAGACTCCTTTTGAGATGTTAATTTATCAAGTTCTATCTTATGTCAATTTTAGAAATTTTGGTTGCTGGGTTTTTCCTTATCTAAGGGATTATACTCCTCACAAACTTGCATCAAGGAGCGCCTTGTGTATTTTTATTGGTTATAACTTGGAGAAATAAAGATTATAAGCATTTAGATCCGTCTAGCTTGTGAGTTTATATCACCCGACAAGCTCAGTTTAATGCATTGTAGTTCCATTAGTCGATGAAGCCAAGCCAAACATGTGTTCTCCCACTTTGATGATATCCCTTATTGAACTTCTATGAATCTCAAACCTTCCTTAACTAACCCTAAACAAAATCCAATGCTAAAATATGCACCCATTCACCTATCTCACCGTCACAAATATTAACCAACTCCTTTGTTCCCTCGCACTGATTCCGCGACAAATCCTCCCTCATCCAACTTAACCACCAAACATAGGTTTAATTTAAGTAGTTTCGACGTATGCATTACAAATTTTAAACATTAATAAGATAGTCAACTATATAACCGTAGTAAGGGAGAAAACGCTCCATAATTGTCTTTTATATAATTTAAAACCATAATTAAAATTTGTTTGCAGAATTATATAGTTCTTTATTTAAATGATTTCAATGACAAACGTGCTTCGTATTTGTATAAATGATATGTCTCTAAATTATGTTTTCGCATTTGTATGTTGGTTTGTTATCATTATTTTAGATGTAATACTTGGAATAATTGAGTTTCATCTTTGATCGATCTCAAGAGTCCTTATTTTTATGCAAAGGTACATATGATAAATAGTTTGTTTATTTGAAATTAAAAGAAAGACAAATATTTGTTACCTAATATTGAAAAAAAATAAAAACTTAGCCTCCAAGTAAACCTTAATATAATAATGGTTGTAAATTGGACGGGACTTATGAAAACCGTTGCCTATATAAATAAGGCAAACACGAAGTCTTCTCTCATCACCACAATATTCGCCTCCTCCTTGAAACCCTAGTCGTAAAATTTCTTCAATTCAGAGGCGATTATTATTAAATAAACAGCAGGTTTGATAGCTTATTGCGACTACCATCATTATTATTTATTAGTGTTGTTTTTTCCTCTCGTAATTATATTATGCTTGTTTATCCATCATATTATCATCAACCTCTTCGGATGATTTTGGATTATCATGTTAGGGTTAGGGTTTAGATTTTGGAGTCGATGGAAGTTTTTGTTGATTGTTGGATAGGGTTAGGGTTTGGGTCGGGGTTGGAGTTATCAGTGGATCATATTATTATACGCCGGCTTTCAACAGATTCGGTGGAACTTTGTGTTGACTGTTGGATAAGGTTAGGGTTCGGGTGAGGGTTGGGGATATCACTCGATAGTACTTTCAACAAATTCGGTGGAAGTTTGTGATAAAACGCTGGATTTGATCGGTCTTCTGGAACGATTGGATTATGCGATTGTAGTTTTGTAACCTGATGATCAGCAGCTGATTTATGGAAGATTCATTGAATCATTTGTTGAATAAGGTGAACTAATGAATAGTGTCTGTCTTATTTAGAATGGCATTGGTTGCGGGTAAGAGGCTATCAATCAAGACCGACACCTCGGTGTTCAAGAGACTTGGAAGGAGGACTCAAGAAAACAACACTGCCACAAGTCATCAATCTCCTGTTGTCTGCAAGTATTGGCTGCAAGGAAGATGCACCAGAAATCCCTGCAAGTTTTTGCACCCGGATCGAGCGAAACCGGACACTGTCAAGCCCGGTCTTGTCTGGAAGAATCCCAACAGTTATAATAAGTTGAACAGTTCATCTCCCAAACAGGCATTTGTTAAGAACAATCCCAACAGTTATAAGTTGAATGGTTCGTCCCCCAAACCGACATTTGTGAAGAACAACGAGAACTGTGACCACAATAAGGTTGTCGTCAAGACAGAACAAAAGGTGCTGTCAAGCTCTGGTCAAACTAAACGTGTCAAGAAGACTGAAAATGGCGTCAAAGATGAAAAGTGCCATAGTTTGCAATCATGGTTTGGGGATAATGGACTTTCATTGGTTGCCCAGTTAGAAGGACATTCAAAGGTGTTAAAACATGCCACCGAGTTTTGTTATTTTTTATTATTCTTTGTTTGTCATTATGAATCTGATTATTAATTGATTGTTTTGTATTTAGGGTGTAACTGGGATTGTATTACCACATGGAACGAACACTCTTTATTGTTCTAGCAAGGACAAATCTCTTCGAGTTTGGGATTGTAATACTGGGAAGGTCGGTTTTGAATCCTTTTGCTTTGTGAAATATTACTTTTGTTGTAATACAACATGTCATGATGTTTATGTTGTTATTTTGTGTTTTCAGTGTGGGGATGTTATCAACTTCGATGTAGAATGTGGGACTTTGGTTGAAGAAGGCCAATGGATCTTTGCTGGGCTTCAAAATATGATTAAGGTACATCTCAATACTAATTGTTCAATAAATGTAATGGCATAAGGCTTGAAGCGCCGTTACTAATTGGGATATTGATTTTGGCAGGCTTGTAATCGCGAAACTCTAACAACAGTAGTTATCCAAGCAAGTGGTGGAATGGTTAATGCAATTACCATGTTTGAAGACACTCTTTTTGCCGGGATGGAGGTAAAATACAAAATTTAGTCATTTTTAAAGTAATATTATTATTTACTCGTATATATCTCATCGGTTGTAAATTTTGAAATTCGGTGCAGGATGATACTATTTTATCATGGAAATCCACTTCTAACAACAGTTTCGCAGAAGAAGCTACATGTTTAAAGGGTCACACCGGATCTGTACTTTCACTCATTGTAGGAGCTAAACAGCTCTTTTCTGGTTCTACCGACCGCACTATTCGAGTATGTTTCTGTAAACATTAAAAAAGATTGTATAATTTTAAAATCTTATCATCATGTTTACTGATTGTGAATCTTTTTCTTGAAGGTATGGGATTGTGAATCCTTGGAGTGTAAACATGTTCTCAATGGACATACGAGTGACGTGACGAGTGTCATATGTTGGGATCAGTATTTGTTTTCTGGTTCATTGGACAAAACAATCAAGGTTTGGGCTGCAACTGCAAGTGGCAACATTGAGGAAGTTTTTATATATAATGTGGATAATGTAAGTTAATATCTCATGTTTTCTCTTTTTTGTGGAGCATAATCATAACACATGGTTTGATGGTTTTGATTTCTTGATTGTTGCAGGGTGTTCTTGCCTTTTGTGGGACACATGATGCTGAAGAAAAGCCAATATTGCTATGTTCATGCAAAGACGATGGTGTTTGCATATTTGATTTGCCTTCGTAAGTTTCACACTCTATGCATAACTTTATGTGGTGGTTGTTGGCATGAAAATTAAATCTTTTTTGGTTTTTTATATAGGTTTGGTGAAAGGGGTAGAATATATTCAAGACACGATGTTAGAGCAATCCAAGTTGGCCCCGAGAGCCTATTCTTTACCGGCGATGCAGCAGGTTTAGTTTCTGTATGGAAACCAAATGGACAATCTGCCAAGCAAACTCAACAAGAACAGAGTTTAGATAAAGTTATAAATTAGTGAAGCATCTTGTAAATCGACGATTATTTGAATGAATGCAATTCAGATTTTGAGTATTTGTATCATATTAGTTGGTGTATATGCTAAATTCTGAAGATTTTATAAAGCTCATTGGTTCTTCATATTAATATGTTATTGGTGTGCACCATTATTGTGTCAATTTGATTCTCGAAACCTGAGAACCAGAAGAAATTCTAAAACCTTTATTTTCAAAATTTATTAATTGAAAGTTAACAACTTTAACATGCTATTTAAATAAATTATGGCATGCAAAATCACCAATACACATAAGTGAGATAAACATCACATACATGATCCATGTCATAAATCATACATATGATAAGTCTTATATGAACCCATTTTGTTTGATAAACAAAATCCAATCAAAATCATCTAATAACTATAATAAAGTTACACTTAAGAAGTGATTGCAAATTTCACATATTCTTCTTCCTCACAGCTCATACTTCTTCCATGAGGTGCGATTAGAAGCCTAATTGAAGAGGTAGGTCCCAGCAGAGCTCAGTTGGTCCCGCAAGACTCACCTTGAACAGGGACGTCTGCGCAAAGGCCATCTGCTTCCGCAGGACCCACCATGCTCAGAGAACCTTACGCGCAGTACGCAAGCTGTACACGCAGGGAAAGCCTCCCAATGGTGAAGTACCCCGCCTGTTCCCGCAGTTGCGGATACAAGCCATCAGGGAAGGCTACCCGCAGACAGCAGGGCTACACGCACAAGACGATAGATACTTCAGTAGTCACGTGAAGGAATGAGCAAGACGGGAACAATCCCGCCAAAATGAGCCAGTCCGTATGATTCTGAAAGATCTTCTGTACTATACCTACCAAGGTATGGATAGGACAGACAATCTGACCAGAACAGCCCATGAGCCAATCACAGGGTGACAGCTCACCGACAACAGTACGAGGAGGAGCACCCTCTAGTACTGTTTGTCACTATTAGCCGCTGCCTACTCACCAACCCTTACTGCAGGGCATGCGCAGCCTACAGTTGGTGAAATAGTGTTACTGTTGGCCGTAACCTATTCACCAACCAGCATGGCCTGCGTATAATCCACAGTAGGTAGGACGTGCATAATCTACAGTTGGAGGAATAGTGCAGCCGACATAGTATCCACCAACCAGTATGGCCTGTGCATAGTCCACTGTTGGTAGAACAGGAATACTATTCAGCCGGCTATACCTTCTAACCTACCTTCGGCTATAAATACTCCAACATCTTGGAATGGTAAGATCATCTGCTGTCCAGTTATCTAGCAATCTCTTAATATACACTTATATTCAGAGCAATCTAGTCTGATTCTCACGCCGGAGGGTGGTCACAAGGAGGAACCCCCCCTTCTCAGTGACGAGCTTACGGTGTTTGTTTTGCAGGTCTCCTGAAGAACAGCCTTCTCAGTTAGATCTCATCCGTGGGAAACATTACTTAACCCCCAGATTATCTATAATCTGTCCAGATTATCTATAATCTGTCCAGGGTTCACTTAGTGTTTCTTCATTGGCGCCATCCGTGCATAAAAGCTAGAACTATTTTAGTTTTTTCACAATTTCTGAAGAAATGGTTAACGTTACTCCGGTCCAAAGGCCAGTAACCGACCAAGAAACCCCGGTAACAACCCCAGCAACTGGGGGGAACACCGGCGGTTATACAATCCTTACGAACACTACTCCGACCACCAAAGCCGGAGCAAGTGCAGTAAATATTCCACTGGGGTTCACCGACACCCAGTTGGAAAAACGAACAAGGGCCCCTCGCCAAACACTAGATCAAGTGAAGGCGTGGGCCGAAGCACGGCAAAGAGAATTCCAAGCCGAATTGGATGAACGCTTGCGTTCAGCTCAACAGGCTGACGAATTCGGCAGTACTCGCCAACACCTCAATATGAGCAGTGACTGCGAGTACTCAGACGAGTTGGAGTCCGATACCGACGCGAACCCTCGCCATAAGGCGAAAGGGAAGCGTAAGGAAACGGACGTCCAACCAAAAAGGAATTTTGGGGAAGCTTTTAAACCAATCGCGGAGAGAAACCCGCGTGACTTCTCCAAAACCTTTAGACCAACTGCTACAAATGCAGGAAAGTCAAAATTCGCAAGGGACATTGCGGAAGCAATCGCCCGAGAAGTGCCAAACAGATGTCCAACATTGGCACTTATGATGGTCTATCCGACCCAGACGACCATTTGAACAGGTTCATTGCGGGGGCTACCGTCAGCAACTGGACGGAACCCACGTGGTGCTACATGTTCCAGATGACTCTGGTCGGAGCGGCCAGGGCATGGTTCGATCGTTTACCGATCCACCACATATATGACTGGGCGGACTTTCAGAACAAGTTCAGCCAGCACTTTAGCCAACAGAGGAAGTACACTGAAGAGCAGTGGACGATCCTCAACTGCGTGAGAGAGGAGGATGAATCTTTACTAGACTTCATCACCCGCTTCAACTCCAAAAAGCTAAGTCTGGGCAACATAAGTGAGGATCTGGTTCGCGCCGCCTTCATCCAAGGCGCCGAATACCCAGAACTTATCCGCACATTGACGGGTAAGGATGGCATGCCATCAACTTGGGATGCCATCATGACGGCGGCAAAGCGCTTTGCCGAGACGGAAAAGCAACTGGGAAGGGATCTTCCCCAGAGTACACACCTCTACACGCAGAGGACAAGGGAGAACAACGTTAGGACCGCCCGGCAGAACAAAAAGAGGCGGCTAGGTATTTGGCAGTCAAGGGTAAACTTTGACACCTCATCCAGCTCTCGCCCTCTTGTTGGCGGAAGGGACAACACACACCCTTCAAACCGAAAAAACCGGTGGACGCCACTCACCAAGAGCGTCACGGAGATATTTGCCACGGAAAAATTGCCATGGCCAAAAGCCCCATTGATCCGGCAGAAACCTAATGCGGATCAAAGCAAGTCCTGTGATTTCCACGGGACAAAGGGTCATGGTACTGAAGAGTGCACATCCTTGAAAGACATTGTTGAAGCATTTGTCAAGGATGGAAGACTTGCACATCTCGTGGCATCAATCAGGAAGGGAGGAAGGAGTGACAACCGGTACAGAGGTAACAGACGAAAGCCCGTCGACATCAGCATCAACATGGTTCATGGCAAGGTCGGAGGAAGAAAAAGACGAGCGACAGAACCATGCGCGTGGAAGGAAGCTGAGGTGCGCTTCCCGCGAGTGCCAGGAGGCCCCAGCAAAGAAGGCCCCATCGTCATCAAAAGCCAGCTGGGGCATTACATCACTTCCCGCACTCTTGTTGACAACGGCGCTTCGTCGACGGTGATGTACAGGCAGTTCTTTGACAAGCTGGATGATGAAGACAAAGAACGCCTGGAAACGGTCTACGCTTCAATGGAAGGGTTTGACGGCAGTACAGAAACCCCCCTGGGTATCCTATCTTTCCCCGTCACTCTTACAGATGGAAAACACTCCCGCACAGAGGATGTGGACTTTGTCGTGATGGGGAAGCCACACCACACGTACGACATCCTCTTCGGGAGAGACGGGATGGCAAGATTCAACGCCGTGGTATCTTCAGTCCACGGCATGATGGGATGGCCAACAGCTGAGGGTGTGGCGATGATCACTGGCATTCCCCAGGTATGCATCGCATCTGTCTCATCTAAACCCCAACCAAAGATGGCTAAACCAACCATCACCGAACCGGAAAAATGGGCCTTCAATGGCAAATACCCCGACCAGGCCGTTACCATTGGACCAACAATCGTTGATCCCACCCGCACCTTACTCAAACGCCTACTGCAGAATAACGCTGACATCTTTGCGTGGACACCAGCTGACATGACTGGTGTACCCCGAAGTAAGGCGGAGCATAAGCTCAAGTGCGATCCGGCTGTTACGCCAGTCGTACAAAAGCGCAGAGTAATGGGGCCTGAACAAACTAACGCGTGTAGAACCCAAGTCAAGGAACTCCTTGACGCAGGCATCATACGCGTTAGTAGATATCAAACATGGGTTGCAAATCCCGTAATGGTACCGAAGAATGACAAACAATGGCGCATGTGCATAGATTTCAAAGATTTGAACAAAGCATGCCCCAAAGATTGTTATCCGTTACCAGAAATTGATCTTAAGGTAGATTCGTTGGCACCATTTCGCCTTAAATGCTTCTTGGATGCGTATAAGGGGTACCATCAAATCCACATGGCCGTAGATGACCAGGACAAAACCGCGTTTCGGACGCCCGATGGTACATTTTGTTATAAAATGATGCCCTTCGGACTTAAGAATGCAGGGTCCACGTACCAACGCCTGATGGACAAAGAGTTTCATGCCCAAATCGGGAGAAACTTGGAAGTCTATATGGATGATTTGGTCATCAAAAGCCCCGAGCCAGAAGCGATGTTGAAAGACATTGAAGAAACTTTCAACACGCTCAGAAAGATAAACATGAAGCTCAACCCGAGCAAGTGTTCATTTGGGATGGAAGAAGGGAAGTTCTTGGGAGTCATTGTTACTAAAGATGGCTTCAGAGCGAACCCTGAAAAGGTTGAAGCCATTGTTAAAATGGAATCACCTACCACCATCAAACAGGCTCAGACACTGAATGGACGACTAGTCGCACTTAATCGCTTTTTGGCAAACCATGCAGATAAGTCGTTTCCTTTCGTGTCAACATTAAGAAACTGCTTAAAGAAAACGCACTTCCGCTGGACACCAGAAGCGGAAGCAGCTTTTCAGGAGATTCGGTCACGCCTGATCGAACTCTGTAACATCCTAAAATTTTTATAATGTTAAATAAAAGAAAGTTATGTTTAGTGATTTCACGTTTTAGTTATTTAATGTCGAGTAAGGAACGGGTCATGGGCTTAGATTACGTAAGATGGGTTAAATGAGAATGGGCCTTGGGTTCGTGGGCTTATAAATACCCATCCCAAGCCCAAGATATCATTTTATTTCCATCTTTCTCTTTTACACACTCAAAAGCACACACATAACCGACCGAGATCCGAAGTCGAGACCCGAGATTTTGCTGGTAGATCTGAGTTGGAAAGGTAAGAACTAATCCCGCAAAGCTAATATTACTGAAAATGGTTAGGATTTGACGGGTTAATCGGACCCGAAACACAACTGCCCAAATCGGACCCCTAAAACGTCGATTTTAGGCCGATTTGATGGTTGGGATTTGTAGGCGCCGATCATACGATTCCGTGGGTACCAAAATCGAGTTATTTGGCTAAGAATCGAAGGAGTTATGGGCAAAACAGATCTGCAGCGCGACAACTTCGCCTTCATCTGGGCAACTTCGCCTTCAAGCGATGAACTTCGCCTGCAAGCTAAGTTCGCCTGATGAACTTCGCCTGCAAGCCAAGTTCGCCTGATGATAAGTTCGCCTGAAGCCAAGTTCGCCTGATGGCAACTTCGCTGAAATGGTAACTTCGCCTAAATGGTAACTTCGCCTAAAAGCCAAGTTCGCCTGAGGTTTAACTTCGCCTAAAAGCCAAGTTCGCCTGAGGTTTAACTTCGCCTAAAAGCCAAGTTCGCCTGAGGTTTAACTTCGCCTAAAAGCCAAGTTCGCCTAAGGTTTAACTTCGCCTGAAGCCAAGTTCGCCTAAGGTTTAACTTCGCCTGAAGCCAAGTTCGCCTAAGGTTTAACTTCGCCTAAAGTGAAGTTCGCTTAGAAAATAAATTAAAAACCTAATGGAAAATGTGTTAAGGCAGTTATCGAAAATAAAATTTTTCCAAGCTGACCTGGCAGCTTAACCCCAGCCAGGGGCTCTGCCCCTTGGACCCCGCTAGGGGCTGCCGCCCCTAGAACCCCGCTGCCAGGGGCGCTGCCCCCGGACCCTCGTTCGTTGTGGGTCATATATAGATAGAAATACAAAACGAGAAGTAGTAGTTAATTGATATGTGTAAATATTATACAGTTAGCCGAGCCCAGTTAAAGAAAGGAATTACGATCAACGGCGAGCGTAACAGGATCCAGGTGAGTTTCTAGCCCCATTCCTTGTTATGTTTTCGGGGCTGTGTGCATACTTGATGTGTTGTTAATACATTTATCCTAAGTGATAAATGTATGCCATATGTGATATATGTGATATGTATGAATGATTGCTTGATGGTTCGTGAACGATCTTCGGATATTGCACGTACTGTCAGGTTGTAACGTTATAAAGCCATATGTGATATATGTGATATGTATGAATGATTGCTTGATGGTTCGTGAACGATCTTCGGATATTGCACGTACTGTCAGGTTGTAACGTTATAAATATGGCAAGTATGATATGTATGTTTAGGTGTATGAACGTAATAAAGTTAATAAAAGAAGGAAATGACGGTTGTATGGTTGTATGGTTACGAAAAGGGTACCAAGCCCTAATAATACTCGAGGTATGTTGCATGGTTGTATAGTAACGAAGAGGAAACTGAACCCTACTAATATTCGAAAGCAAGGGACCAGACCCTTATAATATCTGTGATGTTAGGGACCAGACCCTTATAATATCTGTGATGTTAGGGACCAGACCCTTACAATATCTGTGATGTTAGGGACCAGACCCTTATAATATCTGTGATGTTAGGGACCAGACCCTTACAATATCTGTGATGTTAGGGACCAGACCCTTATAATATCTGTGAGGTTAGGGACCAGACCCTTATAATATCTGTGAGGTTATAGGGCGAAAGGCTCTTTAAAACGTATGATTATGAATGTAAAGAAAGTATGTAAGTAAGAATGAAGGTATGAGTACTTATGTGTGTATAAAAGAAAGTTATGAGGTTAAGTACGTATGTATGTAAGAAGGTGTTGTATAGTATTGTATGATTAACTAGAACTCACTCAGCGTAGCTGACTTTTAGTATGCACGCAGGTGAGTAGGTTGAGACAGCTGGCTTGAGTGGAGGACACATGGCAGAAGACTAAAGCCTGGCATCTGAAGATCTGATATGTTTTATAAGTTATGTTTTGATTTTGAAAGACAAGAGGAATGTTTTAAGACATGATTATGAATCGATATGTAATGTTTTATGAAAGTTTTATATTCCGCGCAAAGTTTTTAATTAACTCTGATATTTAGAACTGTGTTATGAGTAAATCCAACACGAAAGTAGGGTTACCGGTAACGGGGCCTTACAAGTTGGTATCAGAGCAAAGTTCGAGAGATTTAAGCATCCTACATGCTTAGACTCGAACAGAGAATGGGATTTAAGTAAGAAAAGAAAGAAGATGCCAGTTCAAGAATGCCATGTGTCGCTCAAGCAAGATCAGTAAAGGTGAAAGGTATGATTAAATGATATACGTTAATGAGAAAGAAAAGATATGAGAATGGTACGGATAGGAAAAAAATTGATTGTTTGAATTGACTAACTGCTTAAGTAGAACCAGCACAAATAGACTCATAAAGGGAAGTGTATAGGACACGGAAAGCAACGTGATCAGCTAGTCACAGCTGGCCACTGTTATTACCTGTTAGCCTTGCTATCCTTGTACTAAATAGTTCATTGAGTGACGATGTTTGTGTTTTCCCTTTAGAATACTAATGGCTGGAGCTGGAGAATTTGTTGAAACTGGGGGTCGCACTGGACGTCGTGGCAGGCCTCGTCTTGTCCGGCAACCTTCGGTAGAAGAAGCTTCCCACACCGAAGATGAAGGAAGCGCAGCTGGAGGAGACCAGAACAACAACGAAGAAGTTCAACTTAGCCCCGCAGTTCAAGCAGCCATCGTTCAGGCTGTAGTTGCTGCTGTGAAGAACCTGAATCCCGAAGGATCTGCTGGAAGCCGTGAGCGAACTGCTGAAGGGGCGGGTGGTGATGGTAGAAAGGATGGGGAAGGTGAAAGAGGGGCCTCGAGTGGGGATAAGTCTGTGAAAGTCGATGATAGGAGAGGAGGACAAGGTGGGTGCAGCTATAAGTCCTTCAAAGGTTGTGACCCGCCTAAGCTGACTGGTTTAGGAGACGCAATCGCTACTCTCCAGTGGATAACCGCTATGGACAAGGTTATCCGCATTAGCGACTGCCGTCCCGACCAAGCTGTGGGTTATGCTACTCAGTCATTCGTAGATGAGGCTATGTATTGGTGGGAGAGTGTGGAGCAGAGGAAGACCCGTGAAGAGATCAAAGAGATGAAGTGGGAAGATTTGAAAGAGTTGGTAATGAAGAAGTTCTGTGCAGATGCCGAGGTTGAAAGAACGGAGATGAAGTTCCAGAATTTAAAAGCCGGTATGATGACGCATCGTGAGTATACCACGGAGTTCAACAGACTATCTAGGTTGGTGCCTGACATGGTTGACACTGAGGTCAAGAGAATCAAATGTTATGTGAGGGGGTTGCCACAAAAGGTCCGCATGTTAGTCAGGGCGATTCAACCTGCTACTTTTGATTCGGCTGTTGGACTCGCGGAAATGGTCTATGCTGACGTGGCCGCGGATGATAGGGTGGAAAGGGACGAAGAGAAAGAGAAGAAAGGGGTCACTCCTGCTAAACGACCCGGTACTCAGTTATGGAACTCCAAGGATAAGAAACAGAAAGTGTGGGAGAAGAGATCGTGTAAGACCTGCGGAAAGAGGCATGGTGGTGAGTGCAAGTGGGGTAAAAGTTCTAATGTTTGTCTCAAATGTGGAAAGGCTCACGGTGGAGAATGCAGAATGGGGTCGAATGCCTGTTATAAGTGCGGGAAGGTAGGGCATTATGCCAATGAGTGCAGTGCGAAGCCAGCATGTTACAAATGTGGCAAGACAGGCCATATGTCAAGGGAGTGCACTGAAGGTGTAGCTGGAGGTAGTGGAAAGAAGGATGCCGATCAAGCTAGGCCCAGAACTAGAGCCTACATGCTGACCCAGGAACAAGCCAGGCAGATTCCGGATGTCGTCACAGGTACGTTTCTAGTGAACGATGTTTCCGCTTCTGTATTATTTGATTCTGGTGCGAATAGAAGTTTTGTAGCTACGACGTTTAGTAAACTAGCTAAAATGAAAGGCTGCCGAGTGTCTGAAACTTTTGTAGTAGAAACCGCAAGTGACACTTCGGTGAAAATAACAAAAATGGTTAAGAATTGTAAGATAGAGTTAGAGGGACATGAGTTCCCTGTTACTTTGTATGTTATGGCCTTAGGAGGGTTCGATGTAGTCTTGGGTATGGATTGGTTGTCTGAGTTTGAGGCTCAGATAGTATGTAAAAGTAAGATGATAAGGTTAAAGTCATTGGATGGTAGTGCGGTGACGGTTTATGGTGATAAGGAGAGTTATGGGCTTAATGTCATTTCGATGATAAAAGCCGAGGGTTTGTTAAGGCGAGGGTGCGGTGCCTACCTGGCGTATGTTGTCAACGCTACGGCCGAGACGAAAGAAATGAAGAATGTTCCTATTGTGCGCGACTACCCAGAAGTATTCCCTGAGGATCTTCCGGGGTTGCCACCTGAGCGAGAGATAGAATTTCAGATAGATTTAATACCAGGAGCCCAGCCCGTCGCGAAAGCGCCTTACCGTCTAGCACCGTCCGAGATGAAGGAATTAATGTCCCAACTGCAAGAACTCCTCGACAAGGGTTTTATCAGACCGAGTGTTTCTCCGTGGGGCGCACCGGTTTTGTTTGTGAAGAAAAAGGATGGAAGTATGAGAATGTGCATAGACTATCGTGAGTTGAATAAGCTTACGGTAAAGAATAGATACCCCTTGCCTAGGATTGACGATCTGTTTGACCAACTGCAAGGTTCGAGTTGGTTCTCACGAATAGATCTCAGATCAGGCTACCATCAGCTGAAGGTGAAAGAGGTAGACATCCCTAAAACAGCGTTCCGAACGCGGTATGGACACTACGAGTTCCTTGTAATGTCATTCGGTCTAACAAATGCTCCTGCAGCATTTATGGACATGATGAATAGGGTGTGTCGACCGATGTTGGATAAGTCGGTTATCGTCTTCATCGATGATATATTGATTTATTCAAAGAGTGAGTCTGACCATGCCGAGCATCTGAGAGAGGTATTGGAAGTTCTGAAGAAAGAAAGGTTGTACGCCAAGTTTTCGAAGTGCGCATTCTGGTTAAGAGAAGTGCAATTTTTAGGTCATGTGGTTAATCCGGAGGGGATTACCGTGGACCCAGCTAAGATTGAAGCGATAACGAATTGGAAGACTCCGCAGAATCCGACTGATATACGAAGCTTCCTAGGGTTAGCTGGCTACTATAGGAGATTCATCGAAGGTTTCTCCAAGATAGCCGCACCGCTGACCGGTATGACCCGAAAGACGATAGTATTCAATTGGGGAAAGTTTCAGGAGGAAGCCTTTGAAGAATTGAAGAAGAGACTCACGCAAGCTCCAATCCTTACTTTACCCGATGGTGATGAGGATTTTGTTGTTTGTGCTGATGCCTCGCATCAAGGGTTAGGTTGCGTGTTGATGCAACGAGGGAAGGTGATAGCCTACGCGTCTAGACAGTTGAAGGTCCATGAGAGTACTTATCCGACGCATGATTTGGAGTTAGCAGCTGTAGTGCATGCTCTTAAGATATGGAGGCATTATCTATACGGCACTAAGTGTACTATCTATACCGATCATAAGAGTTTAAAGTACTTCTTCGAGCAGAAAGAACTGAACATGAGACAGAGAAGATGGTTAGAATTGATAAAGGATTACGACTGTGAGATTAAGTATTACCCCGGTAAAGCTAACGTGGTCGCTGATGCGCTAAGTCATAAGAATGAGGAAGTCCTTGCAACCGTGAAGTCATATAAGTTGATCATGAACTCAAGTCTTTTTGAAGAAATCATCAAAGTGCAGTCAGAGGTGTTAGTAAACGAAGGGTTAGTAAAGAAAGAAAGGATTTATGGCCAGCAAGATGAGTTGATGGAAAACACTCATGGAGTTAAAACTAGATTTGACCGTATGTGGATTCCACGCCATGGTGATCTTAGAAGTCGAATCTTAGATGAAGCTCATAAGTCAAGGTACTCAATCCATCCTGGAGCTACAAAGATGTACCAAGACCTGAAAAGAGATTACTGGTGGCCAGGAATGAAGAATGATGTAGTAGATTATGTCGGTAAGTGCTTAACTTGCTTACAAGTCAAGGCCGAGCACCAAAAGCCTTATGGGAAGATGCAACCGCTAGAGATACCTGAGTGGAAATGGGAACACATCACTATGGACTTCATAACTAAGCTACCTCGTACAGCTAAGCAACATGATACCATCTGGGTGATTGTGGACCGTTTGACCAAGAGTGCTCACTTTCTGCCCATACGAGAGGCCATCTCGTCAGAAACGTTAGCAAGCTTGTTCATCAAGGAAGTGGTAACCAAGCATGGAGTACCGTTATCGATCGTGTCTGATAGGGATACACGGTTTACTTCGAGGTTCTGGAAGAAATTTCATGAAGCTATGGGGACGAGGTTGAACATCAGTACGGCGTACCATCCTCAAACCGATGGACAGTCCGAAAGGACGATCCAAACCCTTGAGGATATGCTACGTGCTTGTGTTTTAGATTTTGGTGGAAGCTGGGATGATCATCTGCATCTGGCAGAGTTCTCCTATAACAACAGTTACCATTCGAGCATTGGTATGCCACCGTTTGAGATGCTTTACGGTCGACGATGTATAACCCCGGTGTGTTGGGGTGAGATTGGTCAGAAGGAAATGGGAAGCATAGAAGTGGTTCAAGAAACGTCTTCAAAGTTCGATCAGATCAAAGCAAGAATGAAAGCCGCTCAAGACAGACAAAAGTCTTATGCAGATAAGCGGCGACGACCAATTGAGTTTAACGTGGGTGACTATGTGATGCTTAAGGTCTCGCCTTGGAAAGGAATTATCCGTTTTAGAAAGAGAGGGAAGCTAAGTCCGAGGTACATTGGACCATTTAAAATTTTGTATCGTGTGGGGGAAGTAGCTTATAAGCTGGATTTACCCGATGAGTTAGAAGGAATTCATTCGACCTTCCATGTTTCTCATCTGAGGAAGTGTCTAGCTGATGACACGTCTCACGTGCCATTGATGGACATTCAGGTTGATGAACAATTGAACTACATCGAGCAACCGATAAAGATCGTTGATCGCAAGGAGAAGCAGCTTCGTCACAAGATTATACCCTTGGTAAAAGTGATATGGAAACACCGCAAGGGATCTGATGCTACTTGGGAAGTCGAGGATGAGATGCGCAAGTTTTACCCTAGTTTGTTTATGTAATAGTTAGGTTTCGGGGACGAAACCTCTTTAAGGGGGGAAGACTTGTAACATCCTAAAATTTTTATAATGTTAAATAAAAGAAAGTTATGTTTAGTGATTTCACGTTTTAGTTATTTAATGTCGAGTAAGGAACGGGTCATGGGCTTAGATTACGTAAGATGGGTTAAATGAGAATGGGCCTTGGGTCCGTGGGCTTATAAATACCCATCCCAAGCCCAAGATATCATTTTATTTCCATCTTTCTCTTTTACACACTCAAAAGCACACACATAACCGACCGAGATCCGAAGTCGAGACCCGAGATTTTGCTGGTAGATCTGAGTTGGAAAGGTAAGAACTAATCCCGCAAAGCTAATATTACTGAAAATGGTTAGGATTTGACGGGTTAATCGGACCCGAAACACAACTGCCCAAATCGGACCCCTAAAACGTCGATTTTAGGCCGATTTGATTGTTGGGATTTGTAGGCGCCGATCATACGATTCCGTGGGTACCAAAATCGAGTTATTTGGCTAAGAATCGAAGGAGTTATGGGCAAAACAGATCTGCAGCGCGACAACTTCGCCTTCATCTGGGCAACTTCGCCTTCAAGCGATGAACTTCGCCTGCAAGCTAAGTTCGCCTGATGAACTTCGCCTGCAAGCCAAGTTCGCCTGATGATAAGTTCGCCTGAAGCCAAGTTCGCCTGATGGCAACTTCGCTGAAATGGTAACTTCGCCTAAATGGTAACTTCGCCTAAAAGCCAAGTTCGCCTGAGGTTTAACTTCGCCTAAAAGCCAAGTTCGCCTGAGGTTTAACTTCGCCTAAAAGCCAAGTTCGCCTGAGGTTTAACTTCGCCTAAAAGCCAAGTTCGCCTAAGGTTTAACTTCGCCTGAAGCCAAGTTCGCCTAAGGTTTAACTTCGCCTGAAGCCAAGTTCGCCTAAGGTTTAACTTCGCCTAAAGTGAAGTTCGCTTAGAAAATAAATTAAAAACCTAATGGAAAATGTGTTAAGGCAGTTATCGAAAATAAAATTTTTCCAAGCTGACCTGGCAGCTTAACCCCAGCCAGGGGCTCTGCCCCTTGGACCCCGCTAGGGGCTGCCGCCCCTAGAACCCCGCTGCCAGGGGCGCTGCCCCCGGACCCTCGTTCGTTGTGGGTCATATATAGATAGAAATACAAAACGAGAAGTAGTAGTTAATTGATATGTGTAAATATTATACAGTTAGCCGAGCCCAGTTAAAGAAAGGAATTACGATCAACGGCGAGCGTAACAGGATCCAGGTGAGTTTCTAGCCCCATTCCTTGTTATGTTTTCGGGGCTGTGTGCATACTTGATGTGTTGTTAATACATTTATCCTAAGTGATAAATGTATGCCATATGTGATATATGTGATATGTATGAATGATTGCTTGATGGTTCGTGAACGATCTTCGGATATTGCACGTACTGTCAGGTTGTAACGTTATAAAGCCATATGTGATATATGTGATATGTATGAATGATTGCTTGATGGTTCGTGAACGATCTTCGGATATTGCACGTACTGTCAGGTTGTAACGTTATAAATATGGCAAGTATGATATGTATGTTTAGGTGTATGAACGTAATAAAGTTAATAAAAGAAGGAAATGACGGTTGTATGGTTGTATGGTTACGAAAAGGGTACCAAGCCCTAATAATACTCGAGGTATGTTGCATGGTTGTATAGTAACGAAGAGGAAACTGAACCCTACTAATATTCGAAAGCAAGGGACCAGACCCTTATAATATCTGTGATGTTAGGGACCAGACCCTTATAATATCTGTGATGTTAGGGACCAGACCCTTACAATATCTGTGATGTTAGGGACCAGACCCTTATAATATCTGTGATGTTAGGGACCAGACCCTTACAATATCTGTGATGTTAGGGACCAGACCCTTATAATATCTGTGAGGTTAGGGACCAGACCCTTATAATATCTGTGAGGTTATAGGGCGAAAGGCTCTTTAAAACGTATGATTATGAATGTAAAGAAAGTATGTAAGTAAGAATGAAGGTATGAGTACTTATGTGTGTATAAAAGAAAGTTATGAGGTTAAGTACGTATGTATGTAAGAAGGTGTTGTATAGTATTGTATGATTAACTAGAACTCACTCAGCGTAGCTGACTTTTAGTATGCACGCAGGTGAGTAGGTTGAGACAGCTGGCTTGAGTGGAGGACACATGGCAGAAGACTAAAGCCTGGCATCTGAAGATCTGATATGTTTTATAAGTTATGTTTTGATTTTGAAAGACAAGAGGAATGTTTTAAGACATGATTACGAATCGATATGTAATGTTTTATGAAAGTTTTATATTCCGCGCAAAGTTTTTAATTAACTCTGATATTTAGAACTGTGTTATGAGTAAATCCAACACGAAAGTAGGGTTACCGGTAACGGGGCCTTACAAACTCCCAACACTTACAGCACCACAAGCGGGAGAGGAGTTAATCCTATACCTTTCCGCAACAGATAGAGCAACCGGGGCAGTACTGCTAACAGAACGAAAAGGCATCCAGATGCCAATCTATTATGTTAGCCGTGTACTAACAGACGTAGAAACCCGGTACTCTACCCTCGAAAAATTAGTCTTAGCACTTATACACGCTTCACGCAGGTTAAGACGATATTTCCAGGGCCACCTAATCACCATTCTCACCAACTTCAAACTCTCAAACGTTCTAGGCAAACCCGAATTATCGGGACGTCTAGCCAAATGGGCAATTGAATTGGGAGAATATGCAATTAAGTACAAGCCAAGACCAGCCATAAAAGGCCAGGTCCTGGCCGATTTTATTGCAGAAGTCCCCGCTACGCGGGAGAAAGAGTGCCAGGAGGAGGCTCAACCCTCCCCAGCACAGGAAATCAACGATATCTGGCGACTCTATACTGATGGAGCAGCCAACAACGAGGGTTCAGGCGCAGGGTTAAAATTAACCAACCCAGCGGGCCAAGAATATACTTACGCTATTCGGTTGGATTTCCCAAGTACGAATAACGAAGCCGAATACGAAGCATTCTTGGCCGGATTGAGAATTGCGCGTAAAATGGGAGTGAAAAACTTGGAAGCCCACGTGGATTCCATGCTGGTGGCCAACCAAATAAATGGGACGTACACGGCTGTGAACGACATAATGGCCCTGTACCTCGCCCAGGCAAAAACCCTTATGCGTGATTTTAATGATTGTAAAGTCATACACGTTAAGCGCAGCGAAAACAAATCTGCGGATGCGTTAAGCAAGCTTGCATCACTAGCCTTCACCCACTTGGGAAAGGACATCCGCATTGAACTCCTCGAAGCACCATCAGTCCCGCACAAGGAAATTTGTGTCATCCAAACCGGTACAGAAACGTGGATGACACCAATAATAAATTACCTTGCAGCATGAACACTACCAGAATCAAAAACACAGGCAATAAAACTACGCTGTAAAGCACTAAATTATCAACTCATCAATGACAACCTTTACAGACGTAACTTTCTTGGCCCACTTTTAAGATGCGTGGACAACCAAGATGCTGACTACCTCTTAAGGGAAGTACACGAGGGCATCTGTGGAGTTCACGCAGGTCCCCGCGCTGTTGTGGCTAAGCTGAACAATGCGGGATACTTTTGGCCGGGGATGCATATGGATGCACTGGCATACACTAGAAAATGCAGGTCTTGCCAGCTTTACGCACCCAACACGCATCGCCCGAAGAACGAACTTGTTCCAGTCACTTCTTCGTGGCCATTTCAGAAGTGGGCCATCGATGTGACAGGCCCATTTCCCACAGCAGCAGGAAATGTTCAGTTCCTAGTGGTAGCCATCGATTACTTCACCAAGTGGATAGAAGCAAAACCTTTAGCCCAAACAACCGCAAAACATATCAAAAAATTTATTTGGGAATTTATTATTTGTCGTTTTGGACTTCCACAGAATCTGGTGAGCGATAACGGCACCAACTTTGCTGACAAGAAGCTACAGCAGTGGCTGAAAGAACTTCAAATCACCCACACCTTTACCTCAGTGGCACACCCGCAAGGTAATGGTGAGGTGGAAAGAGCAAACAAGAGCATCGTCGATGGCATAAAGAAAAGACTCTTGAAACACAGATCCGGCTGGGTGGACGAGCTCCCGCACGTCCTTTGGGCAAACAGAACGCTGAAAAAGGCCAGTACGGGGGAAACCCCGTTCAGTCTCACTTATGGCACTGAAGCCATGGTCCCAGTCGAAATTGGTTTACCCTCACCAAGGGTCTTGATCCAGCCAGAAGACAATGATGCGGAAAGACGGTTAGACCTTATGCTAACCGAGGAACGCAGAGACTTAGCCGCAGTGCATGAAGAAAATTACAAACGACAAATGCAAAAGTACTACAACACGCGGGTAAAACTCTGCAATTTCAATGAAGGAGACTACATACTGCGTAACAACGAGGCTTCAAACCAAGAGCGCCCAGGAAAGCTGGCCCCGGTCTGGGAGGGGCCATACATTATCAAAGAAGTCCTGGGAAAAGGCGCATACCGGCTTGAAAGGCTCGATGGCACTCCTATCCCAAGAACATGGAATGGAGCTCAATTACGCAAATGTTATATGTAGATCAATTCCAAACTTGTAAAGAAAAGGCCTAGAGCCACTTCTAATGGAAATGATTCTCCTTACACAATGTGTTGATAGCCTTACCTTTAACTTATGAACTTCCCATGTGCCGGTATTCACCGCACCAATGCGTGAAGAAGTAAGTAGTTGCGTGTGGAAGGCGGCAAAACCCGCATAAACACAACGCTAAAAATGTAAAAAAGTTCTAAGGAAAACCTACACGCAGGTCAGTGGTAAGTAAAGTTTAGCCATCCTTGTAAGTGCAAGTGACGGTCTTACCCGCACAATCACAAGCAATGAAGCAAAACTTCAACCTATCATCTACCACGTTCAAAGGTTAACTTATTCTGAACACTTAGAAAATTTCAAGGAAAAGATGAGGAAAACTTCCACGCAGGATAAATGTAAGTTTAGCCATCCTACTAAGTGCAAGTGACGGTCCTACCCGCACAATCATGAAAGAGGAAGCAAAAATAAACTTATAATTTACCACGTCAAAAAGTTAACTTATCTAAGTACTAAAGAAATTGCTAAGTGTAAACATGCGTAAAATAAACAAAGGACAAACACATTCTTTATTTCATCAACTTGAATATTACAAACATTGCTGGGTATATACCCGCATACAAAAGAAGTACAAGAGCAAATATCTACGCTAGTGGTGGAAAGGGATCTTTTGGATCATGCTTCAGGACCACTCCCACTTGGACCCGCACCATCGGCAGAGTGTGACGGTTCAAGGAAAGCTCTAAGGATAGCAAGCCCATCATCAGCAGCAGCAATTTCATTCACCTTCTCCACCACCGGATGCGGGAAGGCAGCATACTGGTTTACTGCTTGGTCATAAATAGTTTCGGTATCCGCATTATACAAAGGGAAGTTGGAAGGCGGGACGCCTTTCTCAGCAAACCCTAGACCAAGCAGGAAGCCGGTCCGTTCCCCATCCTCATGAGAAGCGTTGAGGGCTGCGCTCATAGCATCGTCGTAAGATGTCTCTGAAAAGACCCGATGCACAACCTACAAAAAATGTACAAGTATAAGAACTTCTATTCTACAAAGGAAAGCGTGACGACATAAAGCTAAAATACCTGAGGCAACGCTTCTCGAAGAAGCCATTCCTTGGCAACCAGAGCTTGGGTGCAGGCGCGTTCAGCTTCGTTCTTATTAAGATTGGCGAGAAGCACATCCTTTGCAGCGGCCTCTTCAACGCCCTTAAGCTTCCGCTCGGTGTGCGCAAGCACACCCCTCTGGTCCAGGATTTCTTGAAGCTTCTTCGCATCCTCCATAGCCAAGGCATCATGAGCCTGTTGAAGAGCCTCTAACTTAGCTTTAAGTTCTTCATTCTCCAGGCGGAGAGGCTCAGCAACAGCTTCAGCCTTGGTGGCCCTCTCGGTCGCGTTCCTCGCAGTCTCCTTAGCTAGCCGAAGCTGTTCGTTAACAGCTTGGGCAGCCTTGGAGCGGGCCTCGAGTCGCGCTTGAACCTCAACCTCGAGGGCCTTGAAGGCCTTCTCCTTCTCCGCAGATGCTGCGGTTAGTTTTTGGTTCTCCTCCCGGAGAGCACGCGCCTGAGATACTTCTTTAACGCGAGCTGCTTTCAACTTGTCGTTTTCACGACAAAGCAGCTCGACGCGTGGCTGCATCCGGGCCAGGAGAACCCGAAGCTCGTTGGTTAGCCTACCCTCCTGGTAGCTAACCATGGCTTCCCCCAACGCACCATGGGGAGCAGCGTGGCGAGCCCAGTCCACGCACTCCACAGGTGTGCGAAGGGTTGTTCCTCGGCGAATGTTCCATCTTGGAACATACACTTCATTGGAATCCGACACTGCAAAAGAAACAAAGCAGTTAGGAAAAGATGATAAAAATTGCATAAAGGACAAAAGAACCCTACGCACCTGTAGGGTCGATCACAGGCCGATAGCCACCGAACCCATCACCTGAACCTAAGAGAAATCCATCCAAAAGGTCAGGCAGATGGGAAGGTAACAAAGATCGGCGAGAAGCCCCGCGCGTACCTGAAGGTCCAGCCGTCGAGGCCGATGGCGGAGGCGGCATGGTTTCCGCCGCAGTCGATGGCGGAGGCATGGTGTCCGCCGCGGACGCCGCCGAGGAATCAGCAGCAACAGTAACCGCCGGCTCGGTGAACGATGCTGTAAAAATTGCACTCACCGCCGGCGGTGACGTCATCTCGGCTGGAACAGTTGGCTCAAAGGATTGAGCAACTGGACCAGCGGAAGCAGGCGAAGGTGCCTGGGTCGACGCCTCAGGTAGGCTGACCGAGCCTACCGTCATTGGCGGAGAGGTACTCCCCTGCGCTCCACCCTGGAATGCGTCAACATCCACGCCTGCAGAAAGAAGACAAGTGTTAATAAATTTATGAAGTATGATAAATCTACAAAAAGAAAGTTTATACTTACGGGTTTTCTTGAGCCTGAACGTACGGACGGGCGGGGATGAACCCGATGGAGCCGGTCTCTTGATGCCGGTCACCGTCGTCGTCGGTTCTCCGGAGGTAACAGTCGTAGCCTCCGGAGCAGTGGTCTTCTCACCACCGGGGTTCCCCGCCACCTCTTCATTATCTGACTCGGTGTCAGATAGAAGCACCGGATCAGCTGTGGAGGCCACCTTCTCCTTCCCTTTCCCGCCGGCAGCCTTCTTCTTCCGCACTAGCAGAGGACCATCTGCGGATTCCTCAGAAGAAGACAGGATGTAAGGAATTCCAGCAGCGGGTACAGCATTGAGGGGTTGAGGATAGAATATCGCCTTACCTGGCCGCCGGTGGCTCAGGATCTCTTGGCCCGGCGGATAGACCTCCACAAACCGATCCGCCATTTGTTCCAGGATGGGCAACTCGTTCTCGTCTAGAGCACGAGTACCCATCCGCGCGGGACCGTCAGCTTCCCGCGGGTACAGGAGCGACTCCAAGTTGTTCCCCTCTGAAAGAAAATAAACAGTTAGAAGATAAACTCGTATAAGCAAAGAGAAACGGAGCATACCGTAAGGGATAGAGTTCGAACCGTATTCGAGGACGATTGGAACCTTTTGCGCGTCAGCCTCTTTCCACACTCGGCTCATCCCCAACATCACCATCCCGGACTCCGGAAACCGGAAAACCGGAGATTGGACCCGGGATATCTTTGCAAACCATTCAGCCTCCTGGTAGTTTGTGGCGTGGTGGCTCGGAATGGCTTGGCCATTTTTAAACTTCATGGCAATGGGGACGACGCGAGCAGAAATGTAGAAGAACTCCCGCTTCCACGATCGGAGACTGCGCTCTGTCGCGCAAATCTTCAAACCCTTGATTCGGGTTGTCAGGGTGTACCACCCCTGGATGCACCTCCAAGTATAGAAGGTCATCAGGCGGTCCACGTAGGGCTCAACACCCAATATCCGGCACACCCACTCGAAGTGGCGAATCTTCGCGATCGCCATTGGGTGCAGCTCGGTCAGATGAACACCGTGCCTTTCGAGGACACGGTAAACAAACTTTGTCAATGGGAACCTAAGGTTCCCATAAACAAAGAATGCAGCATATACCCCGATCTTGCCACTGGGGGCATCGTACACGGTCTGATGGGGTTCAGGAAACTCAGGCTCGAGAGGATCGAGCATGAACTTCCTAACAACATACCGGTACTGATCGCCGGGCAGAGCACACTGGCACTCACCAGCAGTACTCTTGTCATCGGCCGAAGACTCAAGATCACGAGAAGACATTGTGCAGAAAAAAGAAAGCGATTTCGGGAAAATGCTAGCCTGAAAAGGGGAGTATTTGCCGGAAATCGCTAAAGAAGAAGAAGAGAAGGGTGAAAGTGTGGATTGCAAACAGCCCTCTCCCCCTTTATATACTAATCGCAATTAATGCGATGAATTTAATGCGGAGGAGAGAGAAATCGAAGGTGCAATGAAACTATGACACGTGGCATAAAGCAGGCTGGCAACAGCTGTTGACAGGACGTGTGCCAGCAATTTCGCGGCCACGCGCCCGAAAAATCGCGCCCACGCGCCTGAAAAAGAGACTGGAATGACCATATAATGTCACGTCACCATAACTTCCTGCACGTCCTGACACAGTCAGAAGAAACCGTCGCACGACGTTTCAGACGTTTGGACTGTTCCTATCTTTCTACCAACTCTTCGAATTTTGAAATTCAAAATTCAAAAAAGATTCAAAAGTAAGCGGGAAAACACCCCTTACCTTGGCAAACAAGTAACCATAAGCCGGATGCGGGTACAGTGTTAAGGCAAAACCCTTCACATACCTAGCACCCGCAGGGAATTGAAGCCAAGAATACCTTGGCAACCAAGTAACTATAAGACAGGTGCGGGTACAGTGTTAAGGCAAAACCCTTCACATACCTAGCACCCGCAGGGAATTGAAGCCAAGAATACCTTGGCAACCAAGTAACTATAAGACAGGTGCGGGTACAGTGTTAAGGCAAAACCCTTCACATACCTAGCACCCGCAGAGAATTGAAACCAAGAAGGATCTTCTAGGCAATGCTTGCGGATAGAGGAATAACATCCCCGCATAACGGGAACGTCGAGAATTATATTGTTTGAAACTCCGTAATGGAATTGGTGGTCTTAGCATAATTGATCACTATGTTGAAAACCACCAGAACCTCATGGAGACTATATACAAGTGAGACTCAACGCTCCTGCCTTGCGAGAAGGTTACATACCTACCCGCATCATACCCAAAGATCAAGCAAAAAAAAAAAAACCGGGAATTTTTGCAAGTGACACTAGGAAACCCGCGGGAAGAATCCCCACGGAGAACCTTAAAACTAAAAAGCCTTTTCAAAACCCCTTGCTCAAAGTCCAAAAGTTCACCTCACTTTATTAAACATTCATGAGAAGAACATTGGACTGGGGGGACTTGAAGAGGTAGGTCCCAGCAGAGCCCAGTTGGTCCCGCAAGACTCACATTGAACAGGGACGTCTGCGCAAAGGCCATCTGCTTCCGCAGGACCCACCATGCTCAGAGAACCTTACGCGCAGTACGCAAGCTGTACACGCAGGGAAAGCCTCCCAATGGTGAAGTACCCCGCCTGTTCCCGCAGTTGCGGATACAAGCCATCAGGGAAGGCTACCCGCAGACAGCAGGGCTACACGCACAAGACGATAGATACTTCAGTAGTCACATGAAGGAATGAGCAAGACGGGAACAATCCCGCCAAAATGAGCCAGTCCGTATGATTCTGAAAGATCTTCTGTACTATACCTACCAAGGTATGGATAGGACAGACAATCTGACCAGAACAGCCCATGAGCCAATCACAGGGTGACAGCTCACCGACAACAGTACGAGGAGGAGCACCCTCTAGTACTGTTTGTCACTATTAGCCGCTGCCTACTCACCAACCCTTACTGCAGGGCATGCGCAGCCTACAGTTGGTGAAATAGTGTTACCGTTGGCCGTAACCTATTCACCAACCAGCATGGCCTGCGTATAATCCACAGTAGGTAGGACGTGCATAATCTACAGTTGGAGGAATAGTGCAGCCGACATAGTTACTGTTGGCCGTAACCTATCCACCAACCAGTATGGCCTGTGCATAGTCCACTGTTGGTAGAACAGGAATACTATTCAGCCGGCTATACCTTCTAACCTACCTTCGGCTATAAATACTCCAACATCTTGGAATGGTAAGATCATCTGCTGTCCAGTTATCTAGCAATCTCTTAATATACACTTATATTCAGAGCAATCTAGTCTGATTCTCACGCCGGAGGGTGGTCACAAGGAGGAACCCCCCCCCCCCCCTTCTCAGTGACGAGCTTACGGTGTTTGTTTTGCAGGTCTCCTGAAGAACAGCCTTCTCAGTTAGATCTCATCCGTGGGAAACATTACTTAACCCCCAGATTATCTATAATCTGTCCAGGGTTCACTTAGTGTTTCTTCACTAATGTAAAAAGGATTAAAAAGATGGAAATCGAAACGTTAGTCACTAATGAATGAGAACCATGAAGACAGAGGTCACTGGAAATGATGGGTGGCTGGTCACATATTGAGAAGAACTAATGAAGTCATATTTCTTTAGGAGTTTAGGTGGACAATTTATTATAACGTGGTTAACTAACATCTAAAATTAGCACGGTTAAACCAAAGAATCATTCTTTAAGGCAAATAAATGTCTACACTCTACAAAGACTAAATTCATATATTATAAAGTTTAAGGACTAAGCACATAAATTTGCTCAAATTAGAAGCACAATCATTATAATTAACTTTATTATTAAATCAGCTCTTCTTATTTTGTACAATTATTTAGTTAACTTATTTTTATTTAGTTAAAAATTTAAAAAATATAATGAGATTCTTATTAATGATTAAGCAGAAATAAAAATAATTTATAACTGTAACAACTATTATTAAACTATAACCTATTCAATGTAAGTCACCACGGGGGTTGGCCGACCCCTGTGAAAACAAAATATAATAGTGTCATATATACGAGAAAACCCCAACTGATCCCTGTATAATTTTGACACCGACCCCTATGAAATATTAAGAAAAGGAGATGGAGAAAAGATAGAATGGTGAAGAAGAGATATCACCGGAAAAAAATTTCGATGAGGAGTTGCAGTGAGAGGAGAGCTTTTGGAGAGACAACTTGATAAAAAGATATTAGTATTTATTGGGTGTGTGACCGTCTGCACATTTTCCAAATTCACTTTTTTGTTTTTTTATAGGAAATTAGTATTTTAAATAAACCTTAATTTTTCAGTATACGAGACATACCTTTTGTAATTTTTCTAAATTAACTAGTTTCACTTTTCAATTTTTTTTTCTTTAAAACCTAGTTTATTTGTCTTTAAAATTTTTTATGAATTAACTAGTTTTCTTTTGCCTTAAAAAAACTAGTTTTCATTTAGTTTATTTGTTATGTTATCATTTTATTTTGCGTAAAATATTATATAAACATATATACACAAATATTAATCAAGTTAAAGTTTCTGGCTTTGTTACATTATTTATATAAAAAAATATATAACGTTTATTCGTATTTTTATCGTATACTTAAATCGGTGCGCTTTTATGCATCGGCTCAAAGCCTTGTTGCCTCAATTCGTCTCGTGATTGAGGTAATTTTGTTTTGTATTTATAGTTTTTTTTAATCTTTTTCTTTATGTGACCCAGCCTGACCCGACCCGAAGGTACCAAAAAAATTTGATATTCAGCTATAGACAACCGACATGTGAAATTTCCGACCCATGTGAAAAAATTTTCTGGGTCCGCCACTGTCACACCCCAACCTAAGGCGGAAATGCCGGGACGTGATCCGATTGCTTACAGCTTGAAGATACTATCATAAATAAAATGTAACAATATCTAATTAATTATTTTAATTCAAATGTACACACAATAATCAAATACAACAAAACAATTCAATTAAATAAATACAATCAATTAAATTTGAGTTTGTCTTCAATATAACCTATGGTCTTGACTACATATCCATACTTCAATCTAAGCAACCTGCTTATGCGTAGAAAATGGAGTTTGTCAACAACACATGTTGAGTGAGATGATCACCAATTTTGAAACATTAAATAATAGCATATATATATATATATAGTTGATAAATGATAAATGCGCAAACCAACCATGTGATAATAATCAATCGAATCATAACAAACATGCATATAACCAAATCGTGTGTGCCAATGAAATCGTTGCCAAGCGAATCGGGCATTGATTACAATGACTAAGGTTGTCGTTTTACCTTTGCCAAGCGAATCGGGCTCCGATTACTAAGACGGTCGTATGATCATACTAATGAGAACCCTATACAAAAGGGGATATGTTGGGCCTCTCCGAAACGTTATCAAGTAAACAATTAAACATGTAGCAACTAGCAAATAGCATTCAACTGATATTCACACAATGATTATATTTGCGATTTTGTGTATATATATATATAGCAAATATGAATAAGTACGCATATGTCCCCAAAACGTTTGAAAACAGTAGATAAAAAGGGGAATGATCAAACTCACCTTAGATGGAAGGCAGGTGATTAATAAATTCGACAAACGAACTAATGATTTAAGCGAGTCGTCTAATAACGTCCAACGAGATTAATGATCAGAATCTGAAACTTTGTGATATAAAACTATAAATAAAAACGAACTTAATGCCGCTGGAATCAATCCAAACGGATGAGTAGAACTCTAGTTATGTTGATTTTAATGTTTAAACGAGTCGAGTCTGACCAGAATCCGAACTTCGAGTCGGGAGTCGGGTTTTGGTCAGAACCCTTAAAATTTAATCACGAGAAGAAAAGTCTTCTGGACCGAACATTGAATCCGACCAGAAGTATGAGAAAACGAGAAGTTAAAGTTGTTGACTGTTTTACCCTTTATCGGGTTTTAAAGCAATTGACTAGTCAATACCCTTTAATCTCATAAATTGATTGAAGGTTATTGACTAGGGAATATGTATGAACAATTTTACAGTTTACAACTTACCCGGAAAGTGAAAGGATCAAGAGATATAACGAGTCAAAGATCAACGTATAAGCAAAGTCAAACGTCAAGGCTTTTGTCTTTAATGAATATGCAAAAACCGAAGGGTTTGAGAATGAGCAGAGGTAGGTGACGGCTGGAGGAGATGTAGTAGGGTTAGGTTAAGGTTTACAGCAGGGAATTATGATGTGTTTATATAAGAATAGCTAAAACGAACAAAATACGGGCTTTTTGACCTGTTTAAGCAAGTATATGCAATTTAAGGAAAGAATCTTCGATTTATTTACAAATATCTGATCTTGAACAAGGGAAAACGAATTAGGAATGGTATTTTAGTTGTATGATGTTTACTTGGACCTTAATTCACTCTAACATGCCTAAAATAAACGATTTTATACCTTAAACGAACTAGAAAACGAACTAAGGCTTAAACGATCTGTGCAGGTACCCCGTCGCACCGTGCGGCCACCTAGGGTGGTCCCGTCGCGCAGCGCCTTGGGCCACAGTGGGGAAAGTTTCATTTTTTGCATTTTTAGTCCCTGTAGGTTGATATTTGGTCAATTATTGAGCTTTTTATGTTTTAAATAAGAATTTAGACATTATATAAAGTGTGAGGGGTATAAATTGAACATTAGAAACTTAAATATATTATTTTTGTTTAATAATGAAAATCTAAATTATTCCTGGTCGGTTTAAACGTAAACGAAAAATCCGAGATGTTACAGCCACTAAATGTAAGGAGACGGTTTTCTAATCGGGTGGGAGACTAAGATTTTTATCGTCATCTAATAAAAATATTGTCATCCCTAATTGTAACTCACATGCTTGTATATTCAAGTGGGGTTCATGATGTAGGTAGCTCGCTCGCTCGAATGTGACATTTTTGAGTTTTGAGATTTTTGAATATGTAGTGATCTTAACCCACTCTTCATATAATGCGTTGATTTGAGCAAAAGTAATTTAAAAATGGGCCTATTTGGGTCACTTCAAGTTCAACGGGTTGATTTGGATCTATTCAAATTAGTCAACAGGTCAAAATGAACAAGTATACTATACATTTAGATATGCTAACTCAAAAAAAGGTCCAAATGCATTAACACCACTCATGACTATTGTTTGTCTCCAACACCACCACCGGTGCCACATTCGCCACCCCACCACCGATGCCACCATCATGACCACCACTCTACCACTGACATGCCCACTAGTCCACTACCACCGAAACACCCATTGCTGCTGTGCCTCCTTCCCCAACACCATAGCCACCTTCACGGTCACGACTAGCTGCTATGAAAAAATATAGCGGGTGAACTTATTTAGGTGTTTTTATTTTTTTTTCTAAAACGACTCATTTCAACCCAACTCCATTGTGACCACAAGCGTTTTGACTGAACCAAATTGACACTCTTCTAAAACAGCTATTTTGACCCAAAATCATATTGCTCCGAACCTGGCATCCGAACCTGCCCAACCCGCCTGGTTTGCCAGGGTTAGATTTTCATAATTTGAAACTAATGATAACTATAAAAAACAAATAAAGCTCAAGTTAAGGAGTTTAATACATTACCAAAACCAAACAAGAGTAACATAGTTTACACAAAAGGGAGACAATATACAAGATGGCATTGTTCACAAGCTATATATTGTATGCCAAATATTATTATCATTATTATTATTCTATACAAATATGAAACACATAATCCATCAACAAAGTGTCAAGAAGGCAAAAAGCGTTCAAATAAGCTCCCAAACGAAAAGCTAGGTTTATTACTTGCCTGGGACGGGGTCGAGTTTGAAGTCGAAGGAGATCTCTTAACGTTAAGCATCATTGTGTGCCCGATTTCCTTTCTGAGCCGTTCAATAGTTTTCATGTCTACTGGATTCCCAGAAGCATCTCTTACATAGAATATGTTCACGGCTTGTTCCCCGACTGTTGTAACGCCCGCTCTCGACACTGACAGCCCATTTTCCCGCAGGACTCGTGTTACTTCTGAAAGCAGTCCGACACGGTCTTTTGCACATAGCTCTAGGCTAAGACCCTTTATCATCAATGTCACCCGCGAGGTTATTGCAAAATAAATAGTTAAGACGAGTTACAAAATCTATGCTGTTATAGTAATAATAATACAACTTCTTTTTGATCATTCAATTTAAATGGTCATATACATCTATTTTAATACAATAATGTTGTGTGTTATCTGAAATGGGTCAAATCAAAACAATTTACTAAAAGAGTAATGGGCAAAAAGTCGCACCGAGTTTACTTTTAATGTATACAACATCTCAAACCCGCGTTACTGAAGGATTTAGAATATTACTGCAATCATAATTAACATGTAATTATTTATAAAAATATTTTAAAATTGACTAGAAAATGCTAGCAGGTCAGCAAATCCTGACTAGGGGTGCCAAACGGGCCGTGTTCGCGTGTTGGCAAGTCCAACCCGCCACGAACCCGAAATTGGATACGAACCAGAACTTGATCTACACCCGAAAAGCGTGCTAGACACGCGAACCTGAACACAAAACGCGGGTTGACCCACAGACGACTCCTTTGACCTGAAAGTTTATTATTTTTTATTGTATTCACATATTAAATACTTTTAATTTACATTTTTACAGCAAAAATATACAACTTTATATAAAACAATTACATTTTAATTATAAAATCTTTCGTCAATTTTCTTATTTATATTAAATTTTGGCATAAGGTCCACAACCACTTTAATTTATTACATAAAACATTAAAAAAATAAATGGGTTAAACGGTCAATATGAGAAGCCACCGGCTTAACCCGAACACGACCTGTTTAGCTAAAAGGGTTTGCAACCCGAAACTAACCCAAACCCGTTTACAGTTTATACCAAACCCAAACCGCTGAATTTCCTGTTATATGTATATATATTATATATATACACATACACACACAAACATGAGGCCAATAGTATAACATTGCTTACCTCGCTTACTCTTCGCAGAATTGCAGCCTCAAGACACCTAATAACCCTTTCCTCCTCCCCTTCAGTGTTGACAGGAGAGCCATCCGCGTGACGGATATAATACTCCTATAAACATAAAAAAACACACCCCAATAAATTTCAACACTACATGAAAAATTTACAAAAAAACTATATTTCAATTTTCAATAGAAGATCACAATAATGCTGCAAGGAGTGAACTCCTAACTCACAAGGAGATCAATCAATCAATCAATCAAATAATATTGATTGATTGACAAGGAGATATCAAATAATATTCAATCACCTTCAAAAGAAAGCAGACAAGTTTCAAACAAACAAACATATGAAACACATGCATACCTGTGTTGCATAGGGGCTATCGGATGATATTGTAGCATGAAAAACAACATACTGCATATCTGTGAGTGTGCAAACAATATCAAACATAAGTTTGGGCCGATCTCTGCACCTCACAGTCACCACCGAGTAATCCTTCTCCAAACACCGGTCGATTGAAATCTTTAAATCCAGAAAACCAGCACAATCAGCCTCAGAAGTCAACCCTTTGACTTCATAATCCATTTCAGCAAACAACATCTGGTGTAACCGCCGGTCAATGTGAGTCAAACCCATTGAGAAATTAGTATGAGCTGCCACTTTATCATCATCATCTCCACACACTCGGAGAATATGCTTGAGTTGTTCTTCCATAGCGGATAAACGTGCAGGATCATGTGAAGCAGTGGTATCATCGTTTAAGTAAACAACACAGGCGATTCTTCTGTTGTGTGTCCAGACTTCACCGGCTGCCACGTTGAATTGTTGGTTTGCAATTACAGCTGAGATCTCGGATAACAGACCGGGACGGTCTCTTCCTACAAGCTCAATGGCAGTGCAGTCGCCCATTGAGTGCACCCCAACCCGTTTTGCGGACCATGACTTGGTTTCGCTTGCAGTGTGGCCTTTCGGGCCCAGAGCCTAATAACAAAAAGTCACATCAGAAGTATAATACTACGCTTGCTAAAGGGGTTGTGTTCGTGGGTCGAAGCCAGAACCTGGAAACTTTACACGGACCCGAAAATTGTGTCACATGAACACATCACGTGCATTTCGCAGGTTAACATCAACATGGCCCGTTTAACCAGAAAAGAATAATATATAACTTTTTTGCATACACTTTAAAATTTAAATATTTTTTCTGAAGCAATTATGTTTAAACAATGGCATGCCATTTTTGAACTTAAATTTTGCTAATTTATTACATGCACATGTTCATATTACATATTTTATGTAACTTTACAAGTTGAATTTATTTCATTTTTTCATACATCAGTGCACTTCTCAGTTATCTTTACCGGGAAAATTCGGTTGGTAGAGGAGATGTACTACGAAAAATATTTATGGATTTTCAAGTTTTCAACTTTGCATGTCTCCGGAGAAACAAATTAACCAAAAAATACTTAAAATAAGGAGATAGTAAAGGACAAAAGGGCAGAGATGAAAGAAAGATTTAATATGAACATGTACTTTATATTTTTAAAATTAATTAACTTGAGCAACATAAAAAAGATATTAGATGCAAAGGCTACTATTATTCTCAACATATTAAAGGTTTTTAATCAAAGCATATTACACACACACACACACACACACACATATATATATATAGAGAGAGAGAGAGAGAGATAGAGAGAGTTGAAAGGAATTGCTTGTAAAGATTCTTCACTAATATATATATATATATATATATATATAGAGAGAGAGAGAGAGAGAGCATTATAAAGTTATTCCTATTAGACCATAGTGACATTAGTAATAATTCCTAAGAAAGAATCTTCTATCTTTTCATACAACCAACCCTTTCATTGTCAAATAGTAGAGCTAAAAGAAGATCCTCTCATTTTAAAATAACCAAATAAGATGGCGTTTACTAGAACAATAAGATTTTTTTTAATCTTAAGGTTGGAGTTTTAGCATTGTACTCATGACAGTATGACACTGCTACTTCATTTCTGCATTGGCCCATTCTAGTTTACAGAACACTCAATTTGAAATGTCCCTGCAGTCTGTTTGCTTAAAAAAATGGATGAAACAAGTCTGTTCAAAACAGGTGATCTTTTAATAAGGGTCGGTCGGGTTAACGTTAGGTCATTTTCTACCAAGTCTTCAAAGTTTACCCCTTTGACTCGTTGGATATCAAATTCCATCCAAATCAACCAATCAGAAAACATTAGTAAACGTGCAGGACGTTTTTGTGGATATCAAGTTCTACTAAATAAGTAAATATGGCAAACTGAAAGATTTAGATACAAATATGTAAGCTGATCAAGAGACATACCTTTTCTATGTATTCAATCGTCGTATTGTCAGTTATCTTATTTCCTTGTTGGTCGGTCACATGAAACACTGCAAAAGAATAACAGGAAAAACAACCAAGTTAAAGAAGCAATTTAGGCAAGAGATGAAACATTAGATAATATGATAAATTTGAAAAAAAGTGTGATGCAACTTAATGGTTTATGAAAAAAAAGATAATGAAAGTAAGGTAACTTTTTATCCATGTTCAAGTTTCATTCTAAAATGTGCGCATACCATCCATGAACCAACCACCATCAGAGGAAATGTACGCTTTAGTAATAATAAGATCAAGGTCTGCAAGGATTTGGACCACTTCCAGTAATATTCCTGGTTTGTTTACACTGTCAACCTGAGGAAAAAATAAACAAAAATCCATCTAGTGAGATTCGTGTTTCTTGAAAACGACATAAAGATGTAATAAGACCGTTAAGGCCATTGGTGTGTTGTATTATTTCACGAATATAGTCATTTTTACTCTTAGATCATTCAATGTTTGTGACAAGAAATATTAAAGGTATGTTATCATCATGTAACTATATAATGCGCGTAACATTATAATATTTCGTACTTTCAATATAGACAGTACCCTGATATCAACCACAGTAGACAAAGTTGCTATATAATCTCCCTCTTGGTCAAAACTGATTGTTTAATACTTATTAACGAATCTTATTTAGTTATTTATTGTGAAACTCAGTTCTGCTGCATTTAGAACACCTAATAAATGAGCCACAAGATTACCTTAACTAAAGTACACTCTCGACAACCATCATTATCAACAGAAACCCTGCATACACAGAGCAAGTGCGAGTAGAATCAGATAACTTAGAATCAAGACATCATATGTTTCTCGTTTTTATACAAAAGAAATGAGAGCAAACCTTGGAGGGTTTATTCTTATGCTTAAGCTCTCGTAGTCAGGGTCAAAGTAAGGCAATCCTCCCGGGGCCATTAATGAGGGTGTAATTTATGGAGATATCACCCTCTTTGCGAATATAATGCTTGTAATTACATAATTTTCACTGCATAGGTAAAAATGTGTTTGGAAAATGGCAGATCACATGCTGGTCACCATCTGAACACTTCATCCAGTACCTATAAATAATGCCCTAAACAGTTTAGTGAATAAACCTGAAGGTAAATCTCAAAAATATCAGGAGTAGTTTGTGTAAGAAATTCAAAAACAGAGCAATCGACGAAAACTTCAAGTCTGCACTAACAAATCCTTATCATAAAACCATCAAATTTAAAAAATCCATAGTTTCTTAGAACATTTTTCTAATTAACAGATCCAGAGGTGCTATTAATAGCATTATGAAAGTAACTACCATCACATAAACAATCAGAATCATCAATCATTTGTACAACATGATTTACCAAAAAGTAGTGTTTACATCTCAATAGAAGGCAAACAGGCAACAAGCTGCGCCACTAGCCTGTTTTGAATAACAGAATTAAAATAACATTCATAGAGATAACCACATAACCAACTTATAAAGATCGGAATCCGTCAGGAATTTACTTTTACAGCAACTTGTACACAGCATATCCAAATCAAATTACTTTTTACCCTAATCAAGGTTATAATCAGTTTAAACACACATCCAAACACCACCAGCATTTATTGTGGATAAAAATGAATTGAGTAACATATTGGTGGTGAAACATATATCCATCCTCATTCCTAATTCCACACAAGTAAAAACCATATTTCTCGAACAACTAACATACTCAAATCATCTTCTATTCTAACACATGCTAATTTAACCCATAATTCCGTAAACCTAAATCAAAATACAATTAAACCAACACAAAGCGAATAAATATCAGACAGATACTACTCAAACCTTGAAAAACAACAACAATCAATCAAATCAATAGAGGAAAACAGTGTGATGGAATGAACGAACCTTTCGATCGGGAATGAAGTGGAAGCATACGAGTTGTATTGAAAAGGACAAAAGCAAAACAAATATTTGGATGCTTTCGACGTCGGAAAAGCACTTATATATATACACACCACTGCTCATTCCACTCTCTCTTTCTCTCACTATAATATTCTCTCACTATATATACATACACACATGTGTGTGTATATCTCTATATGTATATGTATATGTATTTGTTAGTTAATTACAGGTTGAGTTTGTAGGAAAATGAGAAACACACTGAATTATTAAAAAGGTGAATTTATAAAATGGCCAATTTTGATCAACAGATTCCAAAAACAGTCACGGTTTATGGAAAAATTTCTATTCGTTGGATTCAACGAAAACAAGAACTAATCCAACATATTAGTATAGATTAGTATAGCTTATTAGATGTCGACACGTAACAGTCATGTCCGTCGATGCAGCTCATGCTTCCGACTTTTTAATTTGTCCGTGGAACTCTAGATTTTCAATTTGGGAGTTTTTGATTTCGAGTTCTTGAGTGAAATTGAACACTATGGTTGTGCTTATTTCGAAAAACTAAGGGATTTACATTATGGATTTAATTGATTTTGTGAAGAAATAAGAAATATGGAGAGGGACGTTTGTTATGGAGCTTTAGGGTTTGAGAGGTAGAAAATAAAGAATTATGTCGGATCCATTAAAATCCGTCGGATCCGACAGTTCTTTAACGAATTCCGTTGGATCTATTAATACGCTGACACGTGGTGCTACGTAACGAATTCCGTCGGACGGTATTGAATTCAGTCGGATTCAACGGATACAAATGGCCATGTTTTTGTATTTTTTTTTTAAATAATGGTTAAAATTGGAAAATGCTTGTCAAAGTTGGCTATTTTTGGAATTTTTTTTATTAAAAAGTAACATTTGGGTTGGGCATATATGAGATTTTGGGTGTTTAGAGCAAATACCAAAAATGGACTTTGCATGTATAACATTTTTTTTTCATAATAATAATAATAATAAACAAAAAGAAAAAATTGTTATTTTTTTTAATGAGTTAAGTTTGCATCGTACTTTTCATTTTTCAAAAAAATGTTGTTATTTTTAGGTTTTTATTTGGACAATTGGCTAATAGGTCAATTATTTGTTGGGTTAAAAAACTGAATGCTTGATAGTTTCTTAATAATTTCGTAAAGATGCTACATTTGAATTGGTTACCAAAGTGTGTTTGGTTCACCAATTGCAATCATTTTTACATTCTCAATTGTATATTACTTAGCTTTCTTTCTTAATTGATTAACTGGAAACACGAGAACGGTGTTGAACTAAAGGAGCACTGCTTTAACGGTACCTGATGATTTTCTCTAGGGAAGGTCCCTAGTTCGAGTCTCGTTCGTGACAAAATGTCACGCACGAGTCAGAGGCTTCATCGTAGTGAGCCTTCGGGTGATGGGTTTCCTCTAGGGCCATGCCATCATTGTTTGCGATTGCGAGAATGATGACCTAAAAACCAATAGATATACTCATGTGATCGAACTTCATTTGTCATTTAAAAAAACAAGGACGATGTTGACCTGCTAATCGTAACCTGTATATTCTTATCAACAATATTTGTTTTAGTTTCTTTAATAAGGCATTTATATATGTAAAAAAAAAGGAGTTGAATTTCAGATAAGTTAGCTAAAGTCATGAGTAAAAAAGGTAAAAATGTAATCAAATAACGTAATAATAATAATAATAATAAATAAATAAATAAATAAAAATTGATAAATATGTTCAATACTAAATAAAATAAGCTAACAAATAAAAGGGTTCCTTGTTTCAACTTTTTTATACCTTATTGATATAAGTCATAAATTAAAAAAGTTGGCTCAGGTGTAGACAAATTATAAATGTATACCATAAAATAGAGAGATTACTTCAATGTGACCATTGGTTTTTCCTAGAAAAATAATATCGGAAACAAGAGTTTTCATAAAATCTAAACGACATAAATAAAAATTACTGAGCTCGTGCAACACGCAGGGACGAAGCTTAGTGAGAGCCAGGGGTGGCCTGTCCCCCCTGTTTTTTTACGCAGTAGCGTAAATTTGCTCGTTTTTTCACATGAAAGGTTGTATACGTAGTATATATATTTCCTCGTTTTCGACTAAAAATTTGAAAACCCCCTTTCTCGTTTATGATATTTTTCAATACATTTTGAGTTCGTCCTCCCCTTTCTTTTCTTGATGAACTTGTCCAAGCTCGCCACGAATATAGATTGGGTGCTACGTGAATAACGTGTGGATCTCCACCATTCACTGTTTTCATTTGACATTCTTTTCAACCCGCGTCACATTCTCCTACCCCTTAAGTTATTTATCTTATTAAAAAGAAAAAGAAAAAACTGTATATGCCAATATGATTTGTAGCTTAAACAAAAACAAATGGACTTTACTTTATTTACAATTCTGTTAAGATCTAAAAACAAAATTGTAGACTAAGCATTACTCTATGATATTAAGTAATATTAATGTAATGATAAATAATTATAAATATAAATATATAATAACTATATAATATGGCAAGTCTTGATGTGGTTTACCGTTTAATCACATTAAACGTACATGTATTAGATATAATTGTTTAATGTATGATCCTCATAATATCATGCATCAATAGCGTTATATATGTTGTGTATTGGGCATACGTATCCAATAGGTATATCTAAATGATCTATTTGAAAATTCCTATAAGTGTTTTTTTTGTTATATGATCCATTTGACTATAAATAGCTTGTAAAGAGTTTGCATCTGTTCATGTTAGGGTGCAAACGAGCCGAGCCCGAGTTTGATTAGGCTCGAGCTTGGCTCGCTTAACTTACACAGAGCTTGAGCTCGGCTCGTTTCGAGCTCTATCTTCAAAGCTCGAGCTCGACTTGTAAGCAGCTTTTCAAGCTCGAGCTTGGCTCGGGCTCGCCTCGTTTACTATTTATCAATTATTTTATAAATGATTATAATTATTTTTATATATTTTATTCTATTATAATTTTATGTATAAAAAATATGTATTATTTAGTTATTTTTTATTTATTGTTTCATAACATTATATAAAATTAATTAACAATTATTAAATATGTATTTTAAAAAATTGTATTAATGACAGGCTTGTTTAGGCTTGATAAGTGAGGCTTGGGCTCAGAATCAAGTTTGATTAAGCTTGGCTCGATCGAGCTTTTTAACAAGCCGATCTCGAGTAGCTCACGAGCAGCTTGGCTTGTTTGAACCCCTAGTTCACATAAGATATTTGATACAACTTTTTTTTTTGGGGTTATTTCATTACGTTGTATGCTAGGAAATTAATTAGTGTGTATTTGTCAATGTTTTCTCTCTCTATGATTTTACATGATCAATAGTTAAACTTATTTGAATAAGTGCTTACGGGGAGATGTTAAAAAAACTGCTTATTGAGAGATAGTTTCACTTACGTTTATGTGCTTCTAGCTATATGATTATGAATCTAATAACTAAGCAACCTCAGGGTTCCATATAAATGTCATCAGCAATGGCATGACATCATCCATGTTGGTGCAACTAGACCACGACGTCCGAGAAGCACCTAGCCATATATGTTAGGAGGCATATGAACCGACCTGGAGTGTCTATTTTTTTATGTGGTGACCTAAGTATTTATATGAATGCGATCATGTTTCTATATTAATGCCAACTACTTTCTATCTTAGATGACCGAATTTAAGAACCGGATATTCACTAAAATCTCAACAATATGAATATTCGTCGTAAATTTATTGCAACTTATTGATTTTGTGTCATCAAAAACATTTGAAAGAGCCAAATTGTCCCTCTTATCAACTTAAACATGGAGAATTACATAACATAATAAATCTTCAAATTTATAAAGGTGCGTCCTTTGGGAAGTCTTGTGGGTACTTTTTTACTGTTTCTTTAAGCAATTTCTCTTGTTCCATTAGATTTTTGGGTAGCTTTTCATACACATCACTAAATATATCTCTAATTGGGGACTTTTCTGTTTTTTCAGCTACTTGAACTGCATGAATCACCTGCACACAAAACCATCCCATGAATAAGTGGCGGAATCATGACTTCTTTATCGAGGGGTCATTATCTTCTTTAATGGTTGCATCTAGATGGTCCAAAATCCAAATTATGTTTTTGTAGAGAAATATCTTAGTTTTATGTATAAAAAGTCAACAAATTCCTGTGGCCGACCCTTTTGACCCCCTTTGGTTCTCCCCTGCCATGAATCATAAACAATAATATAAAATTCATCCCATCCCGACCAAATTGTCAAACATGTCACAAGCTTAATTGACTTGTAGGGAAACGCTAAAAATAACACTCTAAGTTGATCACAAGAATTTTGGTTTGTGAAAACTCAAAATTTATAGCGTTGTATTTCAATATTAGAGAAAAAAAAAACTAGAGTAACAAAATAAGCGTTCAAATATATAAAATAAGGGTAACTTTACATAACAGTAACCAATGTTTCACTAAAGTCATGTATAGTTTTTTTCCCCTCTAAAGTCACTAAACTTTTATTAGACTTTTCAATCTTGTGAATTTGGATTAGTGTTTAGTAATTATTTTATTAAACGTCACAAAGGGTTCACAATCTTTTTAAACCAAGTTATGAGGTCAAGTTATTTATCATGAATAGTTGTTGAGTTGTGGATCAAAGGAAACACCTGTTTTCTAATGTTGGTCCGGAATTCAGATTCTTCTTTGTCACTCCACCAACCATTTCTTTGGATCCATTTTCCGAATATCGATACAGGATTTCGTGCGGTTTTCCAGTGTTCAATTTCACCTACAGGTCGATACTTTGTAGAATCATCTGACGTTGAGTGATGTCCTACTCTATATGTAAGGGCCTTTGCGTGTATTCCATAAAGGTTAGAGAATTGTATGCAGTTAATGTATATGTATTGAAACGATAATATTTTGGAAGGTTTCGATTAATACCTCAATCAGTATTGGCTGTTGTTCTTTGATGGCTATTTCTCTAGCTGCCCGTACCGCATTATACACAGCAAGAGCATCATTCCCGTCGACTCTTATGCTTTGGATACCATACGCTTGTCCCTTAACAACAATGCCATCACCTGCGGAAAAAAAATATATATGCCGTCGATTTAATAATAAAAGCACTCGAGAACATGTTATGTTCGATGAAGATTTACACACTTTTTAGCAAAATTGAGTTGAGTAATAAAAGATAGCTAAAAAGAACCTAGGCAAAAGTCTATGATAAGATCAAATTCACATAATAGTTATTTCATAAGATCAAATTCACATAATAGTTATTTTATGATAAGATCAAATTCACATTGAGTTGAGTATTTATTTATTTTTATGGAAACTCACGGGTCCAAACAATAACCTGCTTTTCTTGAAACAAGAGTTGTTATTCCTGCTTTACTTTGCATCATTAAATCTAAACTAAACTATTTTATTGCCCAGTTTTGAAACTCGGACCTCCTTTTTAAGAGACATGTGCCTCTACCAAGTGAGCTAGCCCCATATTGGCAGCAATAACCATCTAATGGATGGAATATAGAGATTGTGTTCGACAAGTATCAAGGGGTTAAAAACATAAGCCAGTGAAAGTTGGATTCAGATCTTAGTCCACAATTTAACTTGTACTACAAGTCTACAAGATGGTGGGCTTTAGTTAACCAAATCGCTCTTCTAACCATACTAAGTCTATAGACTAGCGGAAATTAATTATAAGAAAGTTGAGTGAAAACAAGTACTTCGAAATTGCTCAGTAACCGGGGTGCTAATAGCCCATCCGTTATTGCGACATATGTAGACGATAGGGACTTCCATAACCGCTGCAAAGTTTAAACTGGCATGAAAATCACCCTACAAAAGAATAAGATACAATATAAATTCGAGTTAGAGTATTACGAATGAAACGTGTAAAAAATCAAATTAATGATATAAGAATGGATGGATTGTTAAAATGTTTTTCAGTCTTTGTACACTAGTTAACTGTATGAAAAATAAAACAAGATATATGAAATTTAATACCTCACTTGAACATCCATCCCCAAAATATGTCACAACACATGCATCCTTTTTATCCATTTTAAGAGAGTAAGCAGCACCAACCGCTTGAGGAAGCTGTGTCCTGATGCAGAATAATGAATTAATCAAGTACTCATTAATATACAAACAGATCGATGCGTTACCAGGATGAAGATTTGCTAGGCTTACGCTAAAGGTGCAGAAACGGTGAAGACATTGTGCTTATTCGATCCATAATGCGTTGGCATTTGCCTGCCTTTTCCGAGATCATTTTTGTTTCCGAAGAATTGATCAACAAATTGTTGTAACTCAAAGCCACGCCACAACATCACTCCAGGTTCTCGATACTACACATACGATATTCATAAATCTCATAAATCCTTATCATCATTCATAGTTAAAGTTTAACTCATTGGATGTTTCACATTTTGTTTATACATTTTTTTTGTTTTCTCTCTTCTTTGCTATATTTCTATCATGTACTAAACTTGGTCTAATTACTAGGCCTAATTATTTATTGAAGGAAGTAACATGTATCATTTAGGTTTGATAAAATGTGTCTTATAAATGTAGAAATCATCTAGACGGCTCTAACTTAGAGAGTTAGAGGAGGCATCACATCAGCTAGCTGTTTTATCACTTAGACAGCTTGTGTATTGTGTTGGAATTATGGACCGGTTCGGGTAAGTCAATACGGCCAACCGGGTTATGGCCCATAAGAGTTACACCTTGGGTAACGAGCATGAAACCCTCTTAAATTAGTTAACCGGTATTGACGAATAATTAACGAGTAATATTGTTTATACTAAATATAAACAATAGTTATATTATAAAGTTTGTTTACAAGTTAAATAAACTTGTAACGGGCTTTAAACGAGTGTCGGGCTTAATTAGTATACGGGACATAGAAGATGGTTATAAAAACAATATCATGATTAATATATGAAAATAATCAATCATCTGATTGAAAACCCACCCAGCCGCAAAGGAAGTCTTGGACGTCACTCCAAGATTTTAGTATATTCTGGTGCATAATCTCACATAGACGACCGGAACGACGACAACCAAGTTTAAAGCCACGGTAAGCGCCGCTACAAATCACCGGCCACCACAGCTCAACGCCGCGTAGCACGCGCCGTACTGCGCTGCTGCCGCTGACTAGCCGCCACCGGTTACGCACCACCGTCACTTGTTTCGTCACCTAGCGTCGCTCGTTAACTCTTCGTGTCTCGACCGGTTATTTATTAACCGAGGTAAACTTAAATATTGTCGGCTTATAAATATATTTATTTGGTTGCTATTATTACTATGCTTGTATGGTTTTGTAACCGGATCCTGTCGGGTTTAGTTTCGGTGCTGATTATTCGTTTATATTCCGCTGCGCATTTATTAATTAATGAGGTTAATTATTATTTGTCATGTTTATTAAACCAGTTTTAATAAATAAAATTTTGACTGATCATCACTGAAACCCAACATATTGATGGTGGTTTCTTTAGCAGTGAAAATAGGTGTACTGTATGATTAGGTAACGAGCCAACCATCATGCCCAGCCGGGAATGCCACCCCGTGTGGCTCGATGCCAAACAAAAACACCCGAAAGGGGGATGCGATGCCACCCTCCCTGATCCGTCTTGTGACTGTTAAACGGTCACAATAAAAAAACCCCCTGTAAATTTAACCTTCATTAAACATTTTTAACATAAAAACTTTCATTCTTTCGTTCAAATCACTCTCTCAAAATCCAAAAAATTTATGTGGTTTTTCCAGTTTACCTACAACTCCAACAAATGGCTCCGGGAGCGCAATCGTTTTGTGTACCAATAATGACGAGGTTGGTTTGACAAGGGCTTGGATGCACTCGGACAACAACAACTGGATAACCAATTTTGGTGTAGTTGGCTGTACGACACGTCAAATTTATTCAAAGTGGAGGGATTTGAAAGCCAAGCTTATGAAATACAACCAATTCTACATGGCCACACGTGCTGATCAGCCCGAAGTAGAAGCATTTATAGAGGCGCGCCATCAATGCCAAAACCAAGTTATGAAAATTTGTTTTAATCACATCGCCACGTAGGATGTGCTAAAAGATAATCTCATGTTTGTTGTTCCGGTTCCGGTTCAACATCATAACTTCGACACCGGCGAATCCGATGTGGAGAATTACTTTAATTCTTTTTTATGAATGTAGTATTTTTAATTTATGTTTTATGGTATTTTTATGAAAGATGTAATTTTTTTTCTTAATGAAAGTTAAGTTTTGAAAAATAATGTTAATTTAGTAGAGGCTTTCTCCTATGCCTTTGTGGTCTTGAGAACCCAATCGTGGGTGCTTTATCACATTTTATGAAACAGTGGTGTATATGTGATGGATTCTGATTATTCTTGTGCTATGGCTTGTCTTCGTGATATGATTTTAAGCGTCGATTCTAGCAGTTTCACTAACAAAGAGACCGCCCCCTCTAAAGCCCAACATGCATGAGTGAGTGCTCCTTTTAAGTAATATTGTTTATGACATGGAGTCACACTTTGACATAACAAGTAGACAAAAAGCCATTTTTGAGTGTTTACGAGCACCACATGCTTAAGATTTTCTTCTTGCTATCCCTAAAGATGGATTAGGCCAGCATATGCCTCTAGCTAGTGGAGTATCGTACTATCCTTAAGTATCGCCTCATGATTCCTCTATTCCCGCTTGATGAGATATGTCTTGTTTGTCGCAAGGCGTGTTTAGACTTATATGGGGAGCACGCAGTACATTGTAAAAAGCTCTCGGGGTTCAAGTACCGAAACGATCTAGTTAGGGACATGCTCTTTGAAATATTCAGGCGGACCGGAATTTCTATTAAGAAAGAAACACATGTGAATTTCCTGATTGACCCGTTGGAGGGAAAATCATCTCTTTGACCGGCTGACATCTTGGTGTTTGGATGGATAGGAGGAAAACATGCTTGTGTGGAGGGGTTTCGTCTCTGGTGGGCTTAGGGAGTAATGGTTTCTCAGTAGGTCAAGGTGACTAAACTTGAGAAGACATGTCTTGACAACCAACATGTATCTATTCCTTTTACTTTTGACACTTTTGGTTTCCTCGTGCCTGAAGCTGTGAAGTTACCATTCATAGTAATGTTATGACTACAAGATCAGCGAATGTAGTTTTAAAAGATTGGGTTTAGCAATTTAAAAGGAGGTAGTTGTTGGACTCGTTATGCCCAAGACACATATTATTATTGATGTGGCTAGTACGTCATGATCCAAGTCGGGTCATACCCAATAACAAGCTAGACAAACACCGATTATATTTGTTTATATATGATATGATCATAAGTAAATAAATATAGACACTTATGTTATTTGGAAAGGGTTTCTAAATACAATATACTTGTGAAATGAATAAATCATATGGATGATTTATATTTTGAGAGAGAGAGCATTTCATAGTGTTATTTAAGATGGTTAAATAACAATATGTGAAAATGGCTACCAAGCATGTTACCTATATTGTGTTATGTTTATTTTTGGAAATAACACAATTGAGTTTTATGATATATAAAATAAATAAATAAATAAATAATAATAATAATAATAATAATAATAATAAAGGAAGAGGGTGGCCGGCCCCCCCTTTTTCTCCTTTCATTTTATATTATTATTTTTCCCTTAGTGGGTGCATGCAAAGAAGGCAATTGGTCCATGGAGTGGTGCATTTTGAATGACCACCAAATCCCTCTTTCATTTTTATTATCACATTTTTGCAAGTATCAAAACACTCTCACTCTTCTCCTTTCTCTCCCAATTTCGGCCAAAGGAGAAGAAGAACAATGAGGTGTTTTTCAAGTGCTAAAATCCTAGCTAAAGGTGTGTTGTTGGAGCTTGGGATATACAAGCTTGAGGAGCTTCTCCGTTGGAGTTCTTGCCCTTCCGTCATCTCCTTCTTCACCCGGTTTTACTACTTGAAAGGTAGTTATGACATGCATGGACTTATAGTGACATGCATGTATTAGATAGTATGTATTTCGTATTTGGATCCGATTTTGGGTTTTACATGTATAAAATTGGTTTTATACACTATAAACTAACAAGATTTAAATCTTTTATCCGCTGCGTTTTTCATACAATTGGACTTTTATGACTTTGATAATCTTGTTAAAACTCAACAATGGCATCAAGAGCTGCTTATACGAATGCATGCTTCATTAGATCCAAAAATTTTCGGGTTTATGGTGAGTTTTACCATATGGCCGAAAGTTTTTGGGGTTTTGGTTTCCCCATGGTTTTTCAAGGTTATACTTTACATGCATGTGGTAATCTTGAAAAAAAACTAGGTCATTTGGATGATTGTTTACTTTGTTTGGACAAAACCCGAAACTTTCGGTTTGGTTAAGGTTGGGCCGAAAGTTTTGAGGGAAAGGGGAACCATTTTTGGTCTTGGATTATTGCATATTTGGATGTGTAATAGATGTTCATAACCTAGCCATGGCCTTGTGTTTGATTGTATGATTGTGTTGTGGTTGATAATTTATTCGATATGGTTGTAATATTATTTGGGTTTTGTAATCTATTTATTCATTCATTTGGTTTGTAATAATAAATAGGTTAGATGTATTTCTTTTACTAGAAAAATGTATTAGGATATATTTTGTAAAAGAAGATGCAAGGAAGGAAACCCAAGTAAAAGATGGAGACCACAACACGAAGTGAACACTTGGAGCATTTGGATGCGGGATCAAGTGGGAGTTCACCGACACAAGTTCATGTTCTTATGGGTCCCTTAGGAGAGACTTTTTGGCACACTTGTCTTCGGTCAACAAGTGTAGTCAATAATAGGAGGCTATGGTTATGAACATGTGATTGTATAATGTATGCTTGTTTGGTTGATTTACTTTTGTTTGTGCTATTACAATATGGATTGCTAACAATTTAAAATCAACAACTTGCATAAAATTGGTTCCTTAGAAATCGTTAGGCAATAAAATTGGTTTTATTAAAGGCTAGTGATTTCATAATAAAATGGGTTTATTAATAGGAACTTTGAAAATCGGTTTTTCAACTAAGTACCATACATTTGAATGCATGCAAATGGAAGGTACATTAATTGTTTTCCAATCTAGAATTTAGAAAACGAAAAAAAAAATCCCTTTTAAAAAAAAAATAATAAGTCGAACACCATCCTTTTATACAACACTTGAATCACTTGGGAACTCAATATGGGATAAAGGTCACCTAACCATGTTGGAGGAACCTTGTGAGTTTGAGGTGGGTTTACCATATTTGTGGGATAAAGGTCACCTAACCACTTGTATGTGTAAACTCACACGTGTGTATGAGTAGGACGACTTTAATTGGAAACCATGTGAATAGGGTCACCGAAGCATGGTATACAATGGTGTTGATGGGATTAAACATGCCAACTAAACATAAGATGTTTAACCGATTCCATAAAACTAGAAGTTGCAAAGGGTTGCAATCGTCAAGCGTTGACTACCTTGTTAATTTAAATAGTAGGATAAAGGTCACCTAACTACTATTTGAATGTAACGTTGGGTTCTAGATTTTAATCATTAATTGTCTTGGAGACATAAAGGGTATTAAAGATTAAAATAATTGATATCGAAAATACTAAAATTGAGCTTTGTTATGTTTGTAGATGGCCGCAATCAACAATCCACCTAACGTTATTATTCCACCCGTAAATAACCTATCACTAAGATCTATTCTCCATAAGGATCGTCTAAACTATACCAACTTTATGGATTGGTATCGTAACTTGAGAATCGTTCTCAAGCAAGAAAAGAAATACTACGTAATCGACGAACCTATTCCCGATGAACCTAGTGTTGACGATGCCGAAAACTATAACAATTGGGTAAAGCACAATGAGGATTCGGTGCAAGTTTCTTGCCTCATGTTGGGAACTATGATTCCCGAAATTCAAAAGGATTTTGAAATTCATGGGGCATACGACATGATCATCCAACTTAAGGAAATGTTCCTTACACAAGCTAGGGTGGAGCGCTTCGAAACGGTTCGAGCGCTTCATGCGTGTCGTATGGAAGAAACCCAATCTGTTTCCTCCTATGTGCTTAAGATGAAAAGCCACATTGATCGTCTCGAGCGCCTTAATTGTCCCGTCTCTAAAGAGTTAGCCACGGATTTGATCCTAAATGGCTTAACTAAAAAGTTTGAGACATTTGTTATGAATTATAACATGAATGGGTGGGACAAGAGCATTGGTGAACTTCACGCAATGCTCAAGACGGCCGAGACGGGAATGGGTAAAAAGGTTTTTCCCGTTCTAACAATCAATGAAGGGGGTAATAGGAAGAGGCACCACCCGGAACCTAAGGCAAAGGTTGCCAAAGGTAAGGGACAAGTCATGGCTAAGTTCAAGGGAAAGGCGAAAGTGGGACCACCCAAACCGAAAGAAAAGAAGCCAAAGGTTTGCGCGGAGGATCCGTGCTTTGGATGTGGGGAGATAGGGCATTGGATGAGGAATTGTCCAACCTATCTAAAAGAGTTGAAAGCTAAGAGGGATGCGGGGCAAACCTCGGGTACAAAAACTTTCATGATTCATGTTTTTCTTAATATTATTTCCTCTAACATATGGGTATTGGATACCGGATGTGGAACTCATATTTGCAATTTGTTGCAGGGGTTCAAAGGAAATGAAGGATTCAAGAAGGGAGATATTAGTCTCTTCATGGGCAACGGAGCAAAGGTTGTTGTCGAAGCCTAAGGGGACTACATTTTGAAGCTTCCAAATGGTTTGGAAGTAATTTTAAATAATGTTTTGTATGCTCCTAGTTTGACTAGGAATATTATCTCCGTTTCCTTGTTATATGATTTCAATTTCATGGATGATTATATTTATGTTTTCATGAATGATGTATTTTATTTTAAAGCAATGCCATCTAATGGCATTTATGAATTGGTTCATAATAACACATCTTATGATAACATATTATACCAATCAAGCACTAAAAGAGACTCAAAATGGATTTGAGTAAAACTTATCTTTGGCATTGTCGCCTTGGTCATATAAACAAAGATCGCATACATACACTTCAAAAGAATGGTCTTTTGGAATCAAGTGAAGGTGATTCATTTGATAAATGCGAGTCTTGTATATTAGGAAAGATGACCGAGGACCCCTTTAGTGGGACAAACGAAGGGGCAAAAGACTTATTGGGTATCATACATACGGATGTATGTGGTCCCTTTAATGCAATGACAAGGAATGGTGAAAGATACTTCATTACCTTTATCGATAATTATAGTCGTTATGGGTATGTGTACTTGTTAAGACACAAAGATGAAGCTTTGAAATGTTCAAAAACTTCCAAAATGAAGTACAAAATCAACTCGATAAAACCATCAAAGTACTTCGTTCGGATAGAGGAGGAGAATACCTAAGTGATGCTTTCCAAGATCATCTTAGGAGTTGTGGGATCATCTCACAACTTACTCCACCCGGAACACCACAACACAATGGTGTATCTGAAAGGAGGAATCGAACTCTATTGGATATGGTTCGATCTATGATGGCTAGAAGCACATTGCCTCTGTCATTTTGGGGTTTTGCTTTGCTCTCCGCAGCCCGTATTCTAAATATGGCCCCAACCAAGAAAGTGGAAAAGACACCTTTTGAAATATGGAATGGAAGGGCTCCATCATTATCATATTTAAAGGTATGAGGTTGCGAGGCTTATGTCAAGAACAACACCCAAAACAAACTTGAAAGTCGATCCACTAAGTGTATCTTTGTAGGATATCCCAAAGATTCTATGGGATATTATTTCTACAACCCAACCGAACAAAAGGTGTTCGTTGCTCGAAAGGCCGAGTTCTTGGAAACTAAGTTCCTTATGGAAGGTACTAGTAGAACGGTGGAACTCGAGGAGGATCGAGAACCACAAGCCGATACACGTTTGGTTGATACTATCAATCATCAAGAGGTTGTTGAGAATGATCAAATGGTTGATCAAAACACACAAAACGTTCACAAATCCGGTAGAATTAGTTATCCACCCAAAAGATATGGATTTTTCATGGATGGATGCTATGTGGTAGATTCGGATGAACCCACTACATACCGTGATGCAATGTCACAATTCGATTGTGACAAATGGCTTGAAGCCATGAACGTTGAGATGCAATCCATGCATGACAACCAAGTATGGGATTTGGTTGTACCACCTCTTAATTCCATACCGGTTGGAAGTAAGTGGGTCTTTAAGAAGAAAACCGATATGCATGGAAACTTGGATACTTATAAAGCAAGACTTGTAGCAAAAGGTTTCACTCAAACTCAAGGGGTTGACTATGATGAAACTTTTTCTCCCGTAGCAATGCTAAAGTCTATTAGGATATTGTTTGCCATAGCCGCACATTATGACTATGAGATATGGCAAATGGATGTCAAAACCGCTTTTCTAAATGGACATCTTGAGGAAGATGTCTATATGGTTCAACCCGAGGGTTTTGTCGATCAACAACATCCTAACAAAGTGTGCAAGTTAAAGAAATCAATCTATGGATTGAAACAAGCATCTAGAAGTTGGAATCACCGATTTGATGAAGAAGTTAAGAAATTTGGATTCATCAAAAATGGTGATGAAGCTTGTGTGTATAAGAAAGCTAGTGGGAGCATCATTACCTTCTTAGTATTGTATGTTGATGACATACTACTATTTGGGAATGACATTCCAACCATGGAAGGTGTAAAAGCATGGCTTAGAAGTTGCTTTTCCATCAAAGATCTTGGTGAAGCCGCCTATATTTTGGGAATAAAGATCTATAGGGATAGATCAAGGCGGTTGATAGGTTTAAACCAAAGTGCATACATTGACAAAATCTTGAAAAGGTTCAAGATGGATAACTCTAATAGAGGCTTGGTACCTATTCAAAGAGGAACGATATTGAGTGCGTCTCAATGTCCAAGCTCAAAGGAAGAGCAAGATAAAATGAATGGGATCCCATACGCATCGGCTATTGGATCCATCATGTATGCAATAGTATGCACTAGACCGGATGTGTCATGCGCTTTAAGCATGACAAGTAGATTCCAACATAATCCGGGAAGTAACCATTGGATGGCGGTCAAGAGTATATTGAAATACCTTAGAAGGACTAAGGACATGTTTCTAATATATGGTTCGGGTGAGGAGGAACTCGTTGTAAAGGGTTACACGGATGCGAGTTTCCAAACTGATCGAGATGATTCTCGATCACAATCGGGATATGTGTTCGTTATGAATGGTGGGGCAATCTCTTGAAAGAGCTCAAAACAAGATGTGGCAGCTTTGTCCACCACAGAATCGGAATACATCGCCGCCTCATTGGCAGCTCAAGAAGCTGCGTGGATTATGAAGTTCATTGCCGATCTAGGGTGGTCCGTACCATTCAGGACCCTCTAGAAATCTTTTGTGACAACGAGGGTGCAATTGCTCAAATCAAGGAACCTCGTGCTCATCAAAAGACGAGCCACATTGAGCGGAGGTTCAACTACATAAGGGATGAAGTTGAGAAAGGAAAGATATGTATTCGCAAAGTTCACACCGATCAAAACATTGCGGATCCACTCACGAAGCTCCTTGAAAGGCCAAAGCATGAAGGTCACACTTGTGCCTTAGGACTTCGATATTCTAGTGATTGGATATGATCGAATCTTGTATTTGGATATCGGAACAATTGTAATTTGACTCATCATATGATTATGGTTAATGATTATGATATTTTAAATTATGTTCCATTTTAGCATGTTTAAATCCATGAATAAGTTAATTATTCTAAATGTCCGTAGTCGTTCATATTTGTGGGAACAAATATGAAGGTAAGACTATTATGAACTAGGATTGGTGGATATTCATGGGATATGAATATAGAGCAAGGGTTGCTGCCAAGGTTCATAGATATTTATGGGTTATAAATATTGGACTGACCCGCTCTCAAATATTACCACATGGAATCCTTGTGATTGATCATAAGTAA